>NC_056732.1:1468619962-1468777462 GCF_019279795.1 Protopterus annectens | reverse complement strand
TATCACTTATATGTAAAGCTATGCGCTGTTTCAGACTACAAGAGGTTTGGCCAATATAAAAGGCCCCACATTGGCAAACTGCCATATATATAACCCAACTGCTAGTACATTTAATATGACACCTTATATCATACACTTTATTAGTGTTGATAGAGGTGAATGAACTAGTTTTGGAAATCAATTTGCAGTACTTGCAATGGCCACAAAAAGTGCATCCATTTTTACCCAAAGTATACTTTTGTTTGTGGGTTACTTGTTTCTTAAATGTAGAAAAATGTTGACCCAAAGTTTTACCTCTACGATATCCAAATTCACAATTATCACTAACAATTTGGGAAAAAAAGGGGTCCCCTTTTAATATGTACCAATATTTTGAAATAACCTCTTTTATCTTAAAGGTGTTACTAGCATATGTAGTAATGAATCTAATGTTATTTGAACCCCCTACCTTGGCTTTAGGGGTATATTGTAATAACTTGGACCTGTCTAGTTGTTTACCTATGGAATAAGCATGTTCCACTACCTTCCTTGGGTAACCTCTATCCAAAAACCTTTTCGTGAGCCCTTTAGCTTGTTTATCAAATTCTTCAGTATTAGAACAAATACGTTTGACTCTTTGAAATTGGGCTGCAGGTATATTCTTTATAACATGTGCTGGGTGACAACTAGATGCATGCAGCAAAGAATTTTTTGAAAACGGTTTTCTATGTAAGGTGGTGACAATAGTCCCATCCAAAACCTTTGTAACATGTACATCCAGGAACTCAACAGTAAACATGTCAAGTCTCCCACTAAACTGAATACCATGCATATTACTGTTGAGATACTTGACAAAGTTTTCCCATTCCAATTGGGTGCCATTCCAGACAACCCAACAGTCATCCAAATATCTTCGCCACATTAATAATTGTTGAGAAAAACCAAAGTCCAAACAATAAATATATTGTGTCTCAAAAAAGCCCATAAAAAGGTCTGCATAAATGGGGGCAAAGGTAGCCCCCATAGCTGTACCTTTACTCTGCAGATACCAATGTTCTTGAAAAATGAATGCATTGTGTTCAAGTACCAACTTAACCAAGTTAATAAGAAAGTCCATCTCTATATTAGAGTAGGACTTAGCTTGTCTCATCCAATACTGAACTGCCATTATGCCACCCTGATGGGTATATATATATATATATATATATATATATATATATATATATATATATATATATGTGTGTACATATGTATATATATATATATATATATATATATATATATATATATATATATATATATATATATATATATATATACACACACAGATATATTATATATGTGTGTGTGTGTGTGTGTGTGTGTGTGTGTGTGTGTGTGTGTGTGTGTATATGCATGCACAAAAGTAATCCACAATTCTGCTGTATTAGTCCTGATATATGATATAATGTATCCAACATATAAAATTATTGCACAAATGTTCTTGTATGGTATTTTGATATATTATTATGTCCACAATCAGATCAGTCATTGAGCAGAAAAGGTCAGTGTATTCAACCGACAGCCCTGGGTTGTGTGTGAATATTATTAGCAGTAACTTGTACAACTCCAGTAATTAGTTGTAAGGGCTCCATATGCTTTACCTTCAGCCTGTAGTACATGGTATGGAAAATCTCAATCAATAAAGCCACTGAACATCTGGCATGTGTGATTATAACTCTGTCTTCTGCCGGCTTATACCAGGCATACATAATGACATTTTTTTCCACTGCATATTAGTGAATCACATTATGTAGCTTTGCTACAGTATGCCATTTGGGAGTATTAACTGTTTTGTTTAATGGAAGTGGCACCATGCTTTTGTTCCTGAATTCATTGTCTGTGTCTACCTGTCCGGTTATGCTGCCTTATCTGTTCCCACTGCCTGAATTGTTGTGCTATTAGCCCTAGACTGGAGGAAGTGAATTTTTCATGGCAGGCAGGCCCTTATTCACTTCCCCAGCTCTTCTTAAACCTTAATGTGGACTGAGATTACAGCATGAGGTGCTATAGCCCTATAACACCAATAACAGGCTTCTTGACTATAATCTTGAATATTTATCAGTTGGCCAACAGAACTAAATAATCTTGGGTATATATTTGTATATTTTTGTCCACAAAAGTTTGTGCTGATATATGCCCAAGCTGCTTGTCAGAGCTTCTGAACAGATATATTCTTATTATGTTGGAAGTGTTTCAAGATCCCTTCCATCATGATAAAGAACCATAGCTTTGCCTTGTCAATGCTTTTGTCTTCAGAATTACAAGTGACTTTGTGAGGTATTTCAGTACATCTTTCCTGCATTTCATCATGTATTTGTATCCTCGATCCCTAAGTCTGTCCCATTATCTGAAACTGTCATCTCATCTTTGCACTTTTCATATCTCTTTATAGCCTCATAATCACTGGCATCTTTATATGCTGCCACATTATTAGTGCTGAACTCTTTAACCTTTTGTAATATAAATAAAAATGACCCCTTTTTCCTTTCTCTTGTCTGTCTCTTTCAGTGCTAGGACTCTGAGACTGCTGACTCAGCAGTCATAGCTATCTTAGTCCTCTGCATCCTTCACATGTCTCTTTCTTTTGTGTGGATGTAACAGGATGGAGAGATAAACTTCCAGCTGTGCTTACCTTTCCCCTTTTTATTGTGCTTTAAACTGATAACACTACAGTTCCACTGACAATCTTTCTATTATAAGGGGTGGTTTAGATGTGAGATTACTAAATATTATCTACAATAGTTTGTGGTCAGCAGTTAGTGCAAATGCATTAGCACAGAGATACATGCTATCTTTTCTTCATATGTGACACTGACCTGCTGCCATAACTATTACATTCTACATGCTATCTTGCATCTGACTCAGGTTAGCTATGAGACATCTATCTGCTTCTTCTACTGCTGAACACTGTATTCTAAAATATGTCATGATTGTTTATGTGTTTGGGCCTTTGTTATACTGTTCTGGGACTTCTTGATATTTTTCAAGTTACTCAGTTTTACTTTTTATAAGCCCTCAGCGGTGTTGTGATGACAATATTCTTTTGTTAACCTAGTAAGCATAACACCTCTTTGGCATTTGTAGTAACATATTTATTTATTTGGTTGCCTAGAAAATATTGCATTAATACTATACTATTATATACTAAATATTAAACATATGCTATAATATATATATATATATATATATATATATATATATATATATATATATATATAAATATATATATATATAAAATGTATATATTTATATGTATATTTTATATATATATACATATATATATATATTATATATATATATATATATATATATATATATATATATATATATATATATATATATATATATATATATATATATATATATATATACTATTATATATACAAAATATTATATATACTAAGTATTACATTAATGATATAATATATATATATATATATATATATATATATATATATATATATATATATATATATATATATATATAAATACTACAGTACTACTCCAAACCTTTGACCCACTGCAGTTTGCCTACCGGGCAAACAGATCAACTGCTGATGCCATTTCAGGGGCACTTCACCTCACATTGGACCATCTTGAAGAGAAGAACAAATATGCCAGGCTATTGTTCATAGATTTCAGCTTGGCATTCAATATGGAGATTCCAATGCAACTTATTGAAAAGCTAATCAATCTTGGCATAAATAAAGGGCTGTGCTACTGGATCCTTGATTTCCTGACTGGAAGACCACAAAGGACCTGTGCTGGTAACAACACTTCAGGGAGTATTACAATCAACACTGGAGTACCACAGGGCTGTGTGCTGAGTCCTGTACTGTTCGCAATCTTTACCCATGACTGCTACGCAAATTCTAGCAACAACCACATCATCAGATTTGCAGATGACACCACAGTGGTAGGACTCATAAGTGGTGATGACAAAAGTGGGTGTAGGAATGAGGTCAACTCCCTGATTGAATGGTGCAATAACAACAAATTGGACCTGAGCATCAGTAAAACAAAATAAATTATTATTGACTTCAGAAATAGCTCTGCCATGCACCTCCTTTGCAAGATCAATGGTGAAGAAGTGGAGAGAGTCCAAAGTTCCTGGAGGTACATATATCAGAGGATCTTTCTTGGAGTAGAAAAAGAGGCCAGCTAATTAAAAAAGCCCACCAGCAACTACACTTCCTAAGAAGGCTGAGAAAAGCAAAGCTCTCTATGAATGATCTAATTACCTTCTACAGAGGAGCCATCAAGAGCATTATCACCAACAACTGTGCTGTATGATTCAATAAAAGTACAATGACCGAAAGGAAGAAGCTGCAAAGAATAATAAGAACAGCAGAAAAGACCGTAGGCACTAGTCTTCCTACCATAAAGGAGCTCTTTGAACTGAGATGTATAAAGAGGTCCCCCAAAATACTGAGGGACACTTCTCCTGCAGCATATGGTTGGTTCACTAAACTTGCTTCTGGTCGAAGGTTACGGAGTATCCGCTACAGGAACTCCAGATTCATGAACAGTTTTTATCCACCAATGCAGACATAAATCTGGATGTATCAAACCTATAATAGATTGCTAGGCTCTCATTTTTTTTCTTTCTTTTCCATACAGTAATTCTATTTATCACATACTAAAATTAATATATTCTCATTTAAGTGCAATTCCAGTCACCTCCTTATTTGCAATATCACCCAGTCTCACCTCTGTGTATAGTGTACTTTTCTTTTCATGTGTTAATTATCTAGTAGTCAGTGTTGTCCAATGTAATAAATAGTGTACAAGCATGCGTGACAGCTACTTAGATATTTACTTTTGTACTATAGTTATTGTTTATTCTTTAATAGCCATCATGTCTGTCTTTTTGTGTTTGTTTTCTCCTGTAAAAGAGCTGACACTTGACATTTCGTTTAGATAGCACTTGTGTTTCTTAAATGACAATGAAGTTTCTTTGAATCTTTGAATATTAGCTAGGAAGGTGGACTGAAACATGAACATTTTCAGCCATGGTCTAGACCATAAGCAAATTATCAACAATCATATATTTGCAAGCAAACAAACATCAGTAAATGAAGTGGAGTAGAGACAGCTACAGAAATCCATCCATGCTTATAAGTTCCATCTGACACCTGTAGCAACCCTGCGAACAAACTCCAACATCTATGCAGTTCGTTAGACAACTAGGTAATGGAAGTAGATTACCGGGTCTTTCTTCCATAACACACATTAGTTGGCCGATGCCAAACCCGGCTATGTGTGATGTCCATCTACACTTTCTGAGGCACTTTATTCTTGGAGTTGAGTCTATCAGAAGTTTACACCTAATGCATCCAGCCAATAAGAGCATTCCAACTCACTTCTATGGACAGGAACAGTCTTCCACTGGCCGTTATATATGTCATCCTGCAAACTGCAACTGCAGTCAGATTTTTTTGTCTTCGGGAGTGTGCCTCATCATTACTGGCCAGAACTCTGTGCTGCTGCTGCATCACATAGGCTGGCACTGTAATGTAAAAGTCAGCTATGACCCCATCATTTTTATTTACATGCCAGTCAACTTAACAACAGCACATCACTCTATCACTTGAGTACAAAACTGTATATTTCAATAAAGTATTTAGGACAACACTGTATGTCACAACTCTGCAAACACATTAAACTCTTCATCAACTTCATATTAAATCAAGCTTATGTAACTTTGCAGTTACTTCATACAAAGCATTGTATTTAGCATTTTTCAAGTGTAACAAAATGTCAGTTGCTGAGCAGTGCATTTGAGCAGGCTGACATATGTATACTTACTTGCAATTACACACACACACACACACACACACACACACACACACACACACACACACACACACACACAATTCACCAGTCTGCCTACTATGTATCTCTGGGATGTGGAAAGAAACCAAAACATCCACAGAAAACCCACTCGGATACTGGGAGGACATACATACTCTGCAAAGAAGGCACCCCAACTGAAAATCAAACCAAGCAACCTCTTGCTATAAGGCAACAATGCTGCTCACTGTCTCAATGTGCTGTTGTAACTAAATAAGTAGATTGTATCAAATAAACATACATAGATTACATGTGTATACCAGAGGAAAATTTTTAATGTATACTGTTGGAACACAATTATTGTAAAAAAAAATATTATAGTTGAATTGTGGCATGCTGCAAGAGGTTGGAGAAACACAGCTATATAAAAATGTTGGTATACATTATAACTTAGAAGGTATTTATTAAACTGTAACAGACTATGTGCATCTATTTATATTATAGCCCACTGTTAATTTACAAAGAATAAATGTGTTTATCTCATACAGATCATTATATGATTTATGGCTTTAACTTTAGCTGGGTCAGGAAGCATTCATTTATCTAACAGTATCACAATTGTTTACCAAATTTACATTTGACTTTGTTTAAGGTCAGGCTGTTCTCATACTGTTTGTTCAGCACCATTCTGCAATCCCATAGATTATATTATCACTCTAGTTCATTATATTTTTTATACATTACATCACCTACTGTGTTACATTCTAGAGTATTTCTAATGCAAATCTCCTACCAAATAAGTCTTTTTATCTCTTCAGCCATTTGTGCATGCTGAAGAGGTAATCATGCTCCCTCTGTGCCTATTTTTTAAAATCCTATAATGCATTTTATGTCAGAAACACTAAAAGACAATTAAATAATACTCTGTTTAAGCATGTAGAAAAGTGTAATAATTTCAAACTGTTTTTATTTTGTATTGAGCAGTTTAGAAAATAATTGCAGGGGTAGTAATCCAAAGTGTCAGTGGTGCAACAGGTAGCTACACCCTTGAGTGCTTCATACTTTGAATGTTATGAAAAGTCTCAACTACTTCAGGTGGTAGCTCAGGTGGATTTAAAATATTCCACAGCACTTAATGAAAAAAAGTAGGAAAAACACCCTAATGTCCTGAGCAAATTTCTCCTAGTAGTATAAATGCCACCTTAAGTGTCCCCTGAAAAGAGGCTACTAGCCTAGTGGGACTAACCTGGTCATCAAAGGATAAATGAAAACAATGATTTGGAAGTTTGTTTTACTAAATTACATTATACACCAATAAACCTCTAGTCTTAAATGATGTTCTTAATATTATATTAAAGGTGTTTTAAAATTCAAACCAGTCAATAAATACACACGTTGTTTTATTATTATTATTGCTATTATTGTTATTATTATTATTATTATTATTATTATTACTATTATATTATTATTGTTATTATTGTTATTATTATTATTATTATTATTATTATTATTATGTAATGTATTTTAATTATGCTCAAACTGATTTTAAAGCTGATTGATAGCTTTTTTGGTTTTTCGTAATATAATGTTTCATTGTTGGATTAATTATTTTAACTGTGATATTTTAGTTGCTGTTAAACTGAATCAACACATTTCTGCATTCTATGTGTTGAAATCTGTGACTTTTGGTATTATTTTGCATTTTAGTTTTTTTTTTCAATCAGTGGGATAGATATCTGACCATAGCAGAACCATTATCATGACTTTTCTCAAAAAAGGAGCTGAAAATTCTAAAAGCAGACCCTCCCATCCCACTTCATTCATTCCAGCCATCCCAGTGCCCTGTCCATCACCAAGTCAAGCTACTTCTCCTCCCTCTGTCCAGAATTTTCCAAGTGACCTGGGACCAATATGGATCATAAGGGCAACCAGGGGTGGTGCTAGTAACTCTTTCTGCTGACCTACCTTTGTTTTCCCCACCCTCTACCCATGTGTTCATCACTGACATCTGAGGGTAACTGCCCTCTGTGGACCACACCTACCCACAGGGAGTATCTTTGCAGAATGATCTCACCCTTGGATAGGCACACCCATCTCTCCCTCCTAGTGCCAAATATGCCCAAATCGCTAATCAAACCCTGGATGCTTGGGCCACTATTAGACCTTTATTCCTGTACTCCATGGAAGTGGCTTTACATTGCTAAAATCAGATTTTGGTGCTAACACTGATGCTTCATCTAGTAAAGCAGGCCTTTCTCCTAGACCTGAGAACAGTTCAAAGCTGAATAAGAATATTCTTTCCATTTTTTTCTAAGTCTATGAATCCTTTCCTAGTATATTTGAGGACCTGTTTTCAGAGAAGTGATGCTTTACCTTATCAGCAAGATGAGATTAAATGATTATAAAAAACCCACATACCAGTCACTGATGTGGGATAATTTTTAATTTTCAGTTTTTATTAAAAGTAAGATGGCTAATGTGACAATAGGAGGTGCTGTCAGCCATGCCAGAGAGAATTAGGGCAGTGGATGTAAACTTGTGCCAACACAGCTAGCTGGAATTTTATAAATAACTATGTTATTAGTATATCAACCTGATCTGTTCAGATGCTTGTGCTGAAAATGTATTTGTGAGCTCTGCTTATGTTAATTGTGTTAAAATGTATCAACAGTGCACCCTGCTGAAATGTGCATGTATTATGGTAACTGATTTAAATGTATATGTTTCAATAGAGGACAATGGTACTGGCTAACCTGCTGGCTTATTTTAAGAAGAATAACTGAAATGTAAATGAGATGTTAAATCATTAAATGGAACCCCACAGTGCTGAGCAGGCCTGTAGACAGTAGGTCTGGGAGCAGCCATTATCTGTTAGCTTTTGTAAAGAAGGGTAAAGTGTTGTATATGGTTCTACCACCTAGGCACTGCCATAAAAGTTCTAAATGTGTATTGTAGCAGTCAGCTAAAGTTCTGTCTCAAACTTCAAAAGGAGATATCATGGGAGCATAGAGTCAGATGACCAGGTGAAGTCATTCTGCAAATTATCTTGGATATTATATTTTACAGGGAGTAATCTCAGAGTATTCTGCTTGGGAAGCCTCACCGGAAAGACTGCTCACGGATTTCATCTTACCTTGCCCAAGTAAGTAACTTAACTAGAGAACAGTAAAATTATCTTAGATTCAATGAGGAATATAGTGAAGCTTAGTTTAGATATTGTTTTTCTTTATTTGTCTGAGTCTGTCTTTCAATGTTCTTTTCAATATTTCCTGAGATTTGAACTCTGTGGTTTACTGTGAATATATATTCAATATTTCATGAACTTATATTATTTATTATTAAATATATTTAAACTTTTCATTGTGGCCAGTCCTTTTTAGAAAGTATTAACCTTTAAGAGTACTTATATTTATTTGTTGACACTGTGTGGGCCACTCCATAAGGCCTAGCCATCTTGGTGAACAATTACCATGTGTATTAGTATTAATATTACACAGTATAATTGGACACCCTTTGTGAAGTGTCTGGTGGCAGTGAATCTACCTTATAGTCTGAGCAAACTTGTAGAGTGAGTAATCTGTACCAGCCTTTCCCAGGTGTATGTGGGTGTGTGAAAATTACATATCTCAGCATGTGTGTGTGTGTGTGTGTGCGTGCATGTGTGTGTGTGTGTGTGTGTGTGTGTGTGTGTGTGTGTGTGTGTGTGTGTGTATGTGTGTCAGCTACTTGGAGCAGAGACATGAAGCACTGGATTTACAGAGAGGGTGCTGGAGGACTTGGCTTGGACACTTGGCTGAGGGCCTAACTCTACAGCTGTACCAATGGGCAGTCTTACTGGGGATTTGGAGGGAGACAGATATAGAGACATCAGACCTTGGGCTGAGTGTGTTTCCTGTATGTTCTTAAGGGAAACTGTACTTGATGCAGAAACATCTGCATCTGGAAATACTGAATGTATCTATTTGTTCTCCAAGTGCACATCCCTCTCTAGTGTCAGTGGTGAGGATTCAGGCTCCTTGATTACTGGCCGAGTGTAGGGACAACACACAGTGAGCCCATCACATATTGGTAGCAGTGGTGGGCATCACAGCTCCTTAGGACCTAATATTAATTAAGTTCCTTAATGGAGTTGAGACAGATTCAACTCTTTTTATAGAGCTTTGATCTTCTTCCTTTTTTTATTTTGAGAAAGGAAGTTGTTATCTTATGGGTATTTTTCCTAAGTCAAATAAACACCAAATTAAATTTTTAGAAAAAGAAATCATCACCTTACATTATGAATAATAGTTTTCCTGCTTTTAATATTGAATATATCAGTATATTAGTCGTTCAGCTTACACAATTATAGAAAATAATCCAGCTCCACAAGCCCACACAAAGTCATCCAATCCAAATATTCCCTCTGCTGGCAGAGGATAGGATCAGTCAGAAGATTTTTTCTATAGAATCGAGGAACCACTATTCAACCGAGATGCACTTGCAGTAAATAAAATCAGTTTACCTTTTTTTAGGGTGTAGTAGCAATTCAGTGTTACTAAACTAAAGTTTCTTGTTGCAGTTTTTCTAGGTTTGGGGCAGAGTAAGTCAGGGTGCTATTATTTGCATATAGACGCATGATTTCTTGCTGTGTGGAGGTCATTTATAAATATGTTAACTTTAATAAGTTTAATAATGTAATAAGTTTACAGAAGGCCAGTCAATGTTTAAATTGCTAGTAGTATGGTATCCTGACCGATGCTCACCTAGCAAAAGAGATCTTTGTCACTCATGATATATTTTGCTGAAGGGAATGTACATTGCAATGGTACATACAGAAGTGTGATTATTGATTTTAAGGATGTAACATGAACTTCTCCATTATTAAACTGGGGGCGGGGGTTAAGTGTAGAAAACATCAGAGTTTTAGAGTATTTTTATAGATTATTGCCACCTCTCCTGTTTTTTTTTTTTTTTCCTGTCTGATCTAATAATGTTGTAGCCAGCGTGTGGATGTAGGATCTCATCATCTTTTATTTCTTGTTTCATCAGTGTTTCATTACAGACTATGATGTATAGAAGTGATGAACCTAGTAATTTACTGTAGATATTTCTGAGATTTATGTTAAGGAGCTGTAGACCTTTTTTACTTTGTAGGGTGGCAGGAACTGGAGGAGATAAAACATTTTGGGGGTATATAAGAGTTTTGGAAAAAGTTTGTTAGAATTGGGTTGGGATGGGTTAGATATCTCCACTTAATTTTAGGGTCAGTGTGCTGTAGTAGTAGTGAAAGATAAACATTTGATTTTGTGTTTTAAACCTAGTTTGTGGTGCATGGGTTTTTTAATTGATAGTTATTACTGAAGAAATGGATAGAAGAACTAGTGAGCAAATTAAGAGCTATATTTATGTATTTACTTATTTATTTGCCTTTGTTGACCAGGAAAGACTGACTGGACAGAATCTATTTTCAGCAGAGGCCAGGGGAGAAAAACTTTATCACAGCACACTTATATTGACAGTTACATTTATAATTTAAAACTATATTGTTACAAGACGGATAGACATATTAAATATGTTTACATCAATGTATTTGGAGACAAGGCTATTTACAATGTAATATAGATAAAGTGTATACAGTTTTGGTAGAGTACTAGGTTCTTGCACTAAATACATAGAGTTTTACAACAGAAAAAAACATTGTTATAAACAAAGCAGATATAAGATTGGTTTGTATTTACTGGTGGACGTACAACAATGGGGATTGGAGGATATTGGGTAGCACAGCTATATCTTGATTTGTCAGTGATAGTGAGGGTGGAGTTAGGTGGATTTACATTTAGATGTAGTAGGGTTGGTGAGAACTGGGGGTAGGATAGGAGAGAAAAGTGAGCCTGAAAGCAGCAAGGATGAACGGAGTAGGACTAACTCGACCAAGGAGAACAAGGTGTTTAGGGACAATGTGCTGTATGCAGTGAATTAGATACATATAATTCTAAACTAAGCAGGTTTCAATGAGAAGGCCTGCACTTAATATCACATATACTGGGAAAGAAAAAAAAGAAGAGAAAATTTGAGTTCCTTTGTAGCTGAATGGATGGTAGGAAAAAGAAGGGAGGTTGCAGATTTAGTCGAGTGCAGAATATTAGGACAGCCACTTCCAGATGTCTGTGCTCTGCTACTTAGAGTTATACAGAGAAAGTTAACATTATTCTTACAGAAGACTTAACAAGCACTATTTGAGAGTGGTGGTCAGCAGCTGGCATTTTGTAGGAGTGCCCTCAGGTGAAATGTCAACTTTGGTCTGAGCTCTCTCTTGTGGATGGAATGCTGAAATTATGGATATGTGTGACTATTGCAGCTATGAGGTTAGGAGGTAATAGAAACAGAGAAAAAAGAAATACTCATGGGAGCTGACCATGGGGCAGGATAAAGCAAATTTTTGTACCTTAAGGCTGATACCATAGAGGATTACAAATTGTAAGAATACAGAGGGGGGGGGGGCAGAGATTGAATGGCCAACTGAATGCAGCAGTTTTTCAGAGCTCCTTAAACTAGTGTAAAATACAGGAAATAAGTTATTATTTTCTAACAAAAAACATTCAAAACTTGTAGAGGAAAGTTTTAATTAGATCATTAGAAAATATGGTGGATATTCAGATGAAATTTCCTGTCAAATTATTGAGGAGAGTATCATAACTTCTGAAGATGGGCAACTCAAAGAATTCTCACTCTGACCTAGCTTTAAAAAATGAACTTCAGTTGGTGACTACCACACTATGAGAACTGTCACTGAAAATGGATACAGTTAAGGATGACTTATAGAATCTAAAGGAGAGTTGTCAAAAACAAACATGCGTTCAAGGAACTCCTTCAACACCATCAAAACAAAATAACAAGCATAGAAACTTCTTTGAATGACATCAAGGGAAGATTGAAGGAAGAAGAAACTCAGACAGATTTATTTCTCATACAAAATATTTGGCTTCTTAACAAAGTGGATGACATAGAAAACAGGGAGAGAAAGACAAACACCAGAATTTTCGGACTCCCTGAGGGAACTGAAGGAGAAGACATCATCTTATTTTTAAACTCATGGATTCCTGAAGTTTTAGAACTAAAAGAAGGTTTCTCATTTGGCATAGAAAAGGGGTTCTATATTATATCAGCAAACTCTTGAAACTGCGAATGGTGTATAATTGACCCAAACACTTTGAAAATCCAAAATTCCAAATGCACAGATCAGCGATTTTTTTCCCAGGGAAAAAAAAATCACTGATCCGTAAAAAAAAAAAAAAAAAAAAAAAACCCTCCAAACACAATATAAAGTGGGGGGCTTCAACCCCACCCCCTACTTAAATATACCAAGTCCGAGATCGCACCACAGTGGAGGAAATGGCAAAGTCCAGAAAATGGCCCAGTGATTTTTTACCCTGGAAAAAAAATGCTGTTAGGTGCTTTCAGAATTTCGCCATTTTGTGTATACATGTTCGATTAAACAGCGTTCACAACTTTAAGCATTTGCTTACATAATAGGAACCCTAGAAAAGGCTCACAGAGCCTTTGGAAGCGCAGCTTCAACTTCATCTTCTATGCCACCAAGATCAATAGTAATAAAGTTTTTATCCTATATAGGCAAAGAATTGATACATAAACAGCTTGGAGGAAAAGCCCTTTAAAATACAAGCAAAATCCTATAAGATTTGACAATGACTATTTTGCTAAACTATTGGAACAGAGAAAAAAAGTCTGGCCGTTCCTTAAGTTACTAAAGTAAAATAACATTAAAAGACATCTTGCTTTTCCTGCCAGAATCAAAATCTTGTACCTAAATGAAATGAGAACCTTTGATAACCTAGAAGAAGCCTCAACATTTATTGAAAACAATAATATTATACCTAGTCCTGAAGATATGAATTGGTCATCACCTTCCCTGAAGAGATCTATTGATAAGAATTCCTGGACTGATGTCAAAAAGAAAAAGCAGAAAACTGAATCCAAAATAACTGTTCCCTCTAAATCTTTCAAAGTATCTTCTGCAGCCTAAAGTAATTGTGAAATATATATGTTCTAAATTCCAAACTTGTCCAAGGTAAATTACTTCATTTAACTAGATCTTGATGCATATTAAATATTTGAACTCAATATGCTAATTAGACGATGAAAGATGTACATGACTATTTATTAAAGGGGTATATAATTGAGAATTAGTCACCATAGTATCTGCACATCAAATGAAACAGATGTATTACAGACAAGTGACTATTATTTCACATATTGTAGGCCATGTAATACAGTTGCAAATTATGTGCTTAGTTCTGCATAACTGAATCACATGCACTAAGTACACCCCCCCTACACCCCCCCTTTTTTATTTCTTTCTTTCTCCTCCACTATCCTTCTTAGTGTGTATATATATATATATATATATATATATATATATATATATATATATATATGCCTCTGTAAATATTATCTTAGATAGACTTTATATATATATATATATATATATATATATATATATATATATATATATATATATATATGTATGCCTCTGTAAATATTATCTTAGATAGACTCCTGGTTCTTACACATGACAGATTGTTAATTCATGGATATGGACTAGGATGTATTAGTAATTGCTGTGTCTGCATTATCAAGTTTTTTTTTATGGCTCAGACATATGATGTATTCAGCACTTTAAACATCATTAATATCAATATCAGTAAATTATTACTGATTGTAATTTGTTTGTTGAAACCATCATAAACTGAAATTAGATAGCTACTAGTAGCCATTCTTTAGAAAGTGTTTGCTATCCAGCTTAATAAACTACTGTTGGCAAACTGAGAAATATAATAAGAATTGTGTAGTAACAGTAATATCCATGAAATAGCTGTCTAATATTATCAATAATTGGTCACATATGGCTACCATGCAAATGCAGTTTAAATATGTACACTTTTTATACAGTCATTTATCCCCAGTTATATTTGGGTTTACTTATAAATACTCTTTCTGTTAATCTAATGATTAATGAAATTTATAATCACATAATATCATCATATCATTAAAATAGTCTTAGGAGTATGAGAAAAGGGAGAGGGAAGGAAAGGGAGAGACAGGGGAAAAGGAGAAAAAAAAACTTGTGTTGAAAGCAATCTTTCTATTACTGTTACAGACATATTTAATCTCTTACCATTAAATATGCAGAAGAATTACCAGCACAATATTATATGTAAACAACTTCACACCTTCCCACTGGGAAAACAGATATTGTTTGCAGTTAATATGTAAAGTAAGAGGGACCACTAGATGCTTTACTAACTTGTTATGGAATCAAATTAAAGGAGATACATCTCTATCAGTATTCCACATCATGTGACTAATGGTCATTATTTAATTACTTATACTTCAAATAATTATATCACTAGGTATGTAAGTTAGGGATGACATCATAACTACAATATTGTTAGTGAGTAATTCAGGAATTGAGAATTTCCATAGACACGCTTTCCTTATTGAATCTTAAATTATTAAAGTTTAATCTATTCTTTCTGTTATAACAGAGACACACAGCTGGTTAGAATCTTATATATTAATATTGTAATTAATAGAAAACAAACAACAGTTATTATAAACAATAACCGCATTAGAGAATTCAAAGTCTAGTAAGCGGTATAGTAAATATCACATGACATCTTATTTATAATTAGTCTTCTTTAATAATTAGCTTTCGTATGGCGCTCGGAAGAGTTAAAAAAGTATGGAAGGAAGATTAGTCTAACAGATTTTTTTTATCTGTTGGACTAGCAATGCTTTTCATTCCATGCTTAGTATGAAGCAAAATCTACACGAGTTCAAATGTAGTTAATATGCTATTATTTGAAATTTTTCCAGTTTTAATAAACCTGACTCAAGCTTTTTTCTATCAATATTCATGAAAGTAACATTGTTGACTAAGATAATTGGGAAGTTGCAACATAATATAGCACTAATATTAGAGGAAGAGGTCATACATCAAGAGAATATAGCAAAACAAATTTGTTTTTTAAAGTAATTCGATATGGACCTTTATTTATTTATTTTTATTTTACATTTGTTGATCGGGATAGCCCAACTGGATACATGTCCATTTTCAGTGGAGGCCTGGGGAGAAAAGCTCCAGAGGAAGTTACACAAGCAAAATTAACAGTACAAATTAAACACAATTTACAGACTCTGTTGAGGAGTATAAGTTATACAATCATACAAACTTCTAATCTGGCTCAACAATTACAACACAGTTGAGTTCAAGTTACAAAATAGTACTGGTACACTAGTAAGACTAAATATTTAGTCAGGCTTGGAGCAGGACATAGCCATTGAGACTTGAAATACTGCTTGAGAGTTTTCTTAAATTGAGATAGGGTAGTATCTAGGGTAATGTTAGCAGGTAGTGAGTTTCAAGTTTTGCCAAGAGAGTTGGCGAACAGGGATTCTCCAGCTGAATTGCTGGATTTGATCATTTGTACTACCAGTCTATTAGATGAGCAAAGTGGTCTGAGGTTGGAGTGGGGATAGGTGATGTTTTTCAAAGCAGGTGTATTTTCAGGTTGGTTAAGTACTTTGTGAGACACAATAAGTTGGTTATACTGAATCTGCTTGGGTAGCTCTAGCCAACCAAGATTTTTTAGGTTTATGCAGTGATGTGTTCTGTAGGGCAGGCCAGTGGCAGATCTAGCTATGTTAATATAGCAGCTAGAGAGTCTGTTAAGTTCATTCAGTTTTATTTAAGTTGGCAAGTAAAGGGGAAGCATAGAAGAGGGTAGAGAGTAGATGGGAGCGGGCAATGGCAGTTCTAGCAGGTGGGTTTAGGAATGGTTTTATCCTATATAGTGAGCCTAGTTTTTTATTAATGGTTTTGATAGTTTTGTTAACGTGCACATCAAATTTGAAATTGTTGTCTACAATAACTCCAAGGAGTTTCTTGTGAGCATCTGAGGAGATTATGGTACCATTATTAGACTTAATGGAGAAAGATAATGTCGGGGATCTTTGGGTGGGGAAGAAAAGTAGGAGCTTTGTTTTGTTGGGATTTAGAATCAAGCAGCGGTTGGCAAGCCAATTTTCAACTAAGTTAACTAAGGTTGGGAGGATGGCCTAATGGGTAAGGTGTTTGCCTTACAAACACAAAGTGCAGGGTTTGAGTCTCACAAGGGATAATTGGCTAGACTTACAATGGCTCGCAAGGGCAGTTAGCCTAGTACTAACCTATGAACCTATGAACCTACTCTGAGTAATTGTCTGCAGCTCTGTGTGGGAGGTGCCAGTGCAGATCAATGTGGAGTCATCTGCATATTGAATGCAGTTAGCATTTGGGATAACAGTGTGGAGGTCATTAATAAAAATGGAAAACAGTAGTGGTCCAAGAATAGACCCCTGGGGGACATCTAGGATGTTGGGTAGGAGATTGGATAGTTTGTTCTGCCATAGGATGGCTTGTCTATTGTGCAGATAGGATTGAAACCATTGAAGAGAGTGATTGCCTAGAGACATTGTTGTTAGGGTGTGGATGAGTAGATGGTGGTTAACCATATCAAAAGCTTTAGAGAGATCCAAAAAAAAAAGGACTGAGGATAATTTGTTGTTGTTCCTGTTATAGTTTATAGCATTGGAGAAAGTGAGGAGGGCTGTGGTGGTACTATGGTGTGATCTGAAGCCATGCTGAGATTTACCCAGTTGGTTGTTTTGTATCAGGAAGTACAGAAGTTGGCATCTTTAAATACTAATGGCTCAAATAATCCAAATAGGAGATCCAATTTGTTAAGATATCTAAAAATAAATAAAGCTCAAGTAGTCTTTCTACAAGAAACCCATTTTAAAATGAGTGATACATTTTTTTGGAACCCTAATGAGTATACAACTTTATCTCAATCTTTGTATAAATCAAAGACCAGAGGATAACAATTCTATGGAAGAAAGCTCTCAAAGCCCTGAAATTGCATACAAATATGAGGATAAAGGTGGACTTATAGCCCTTGTAATATTGAAATTTAACAACAGAATGTGGACAGTAGTAAACCTTTGTTGGATTACCGGTATTGGGGTGGGGATGGCCAAGAAGCACTTAGACCTTATTACAGATATTTCTAAAGGTAATATAATAATTGGTGGTGACTTTAATTGTATTACTGATAAAACTGAAACCACAAATAAGAAGTCTCCACATTTATCGTCTATTGCAAAACTCTTAAAAAATGGACTGAGTCATTCAAATTAAGAGATACTTATAATATTATAGGAAACTCATTGCTATTTTCACATCAAGTTTACAGATATGGCACCCAAGCTAGAATAGATAAAATCTATTGCTCTCAAGATCTTTACTCAAAAATTTTTAACTTTCTCAATAATTCCATGTCCATTCTCAGATCATAACTCTGTAGTTCTGGAAATTCAAATGGATTGTAGACCGTTAACTATCACTTCCAGGATTCCTTCATATATTACAAAAATAAAAGAGTTCAAGCCATGGGTAATCTCCGAACTTCAAATTTTTCTAGACATTAATTATTTGTATTGTAATAATTTTACTATTTCTCCAAGTATCTCAACAAGCATGTTATTTGCTTGAATGGCATGTTTAATACAGATTTTTAAAAGGGAAGGAAGACCTATTAAGGCTCACATCTATGATTTTGCAATATGTACACTTCAGTTCTGTAATCTAATGTCAGCCATGCTTTTGAATATAACCGTAAACACAACTTTGCATTATGGCATTATGCAGAAATCTATTAAGCAGTTCTAAGTCATAACTAAAATTCAAGGCCCAGACACTAAAACGATAATGAAACAACATCAACAGCTGTTCATGTAAAGACAGTGTGGCCACTATTTGGTAGACAGTAGAACAATCATACATAAGAAACAGTAATCCAAGGGAACATAGAAGGCCAAGTAATCCGTTTGTGCCTATTATTACATTCACTTCTACATTTAACAATAAAAAATAAAATTTATAATTAAATGGTTCTGACTAACAGTCTTTGTCCTGCTGACTGACAGAGAGGAGAGCAGAAGTATGGCTTATATGAAGTACAGCATTTAAAATCTATGAAGGGTAAAACAAGTACCCCAAGAAGGAAATTATTTAAGTGCCTATCAATTGAGTTGCTGAAGTCCAAAGAAGAATGTTTGCTGCTTAAATATCGAAGATCACCATATGACACATATAAGCAATGTATCTGTTGCTCTTAAGCTTTCCTTTTTACTGTTTTTATGATATTGTCAAACTGTGTGCACAGTGTGAGGGTGTATGTATGTGTGTGTCTGTGTGTCCGTGTGTGCATGACCTCATGTTTGAGCATCCCATGACACACTGACATACTTTTCAGGAACAACCCTTGCCTTATTGCTTACCAGGATAGGCTCTAACTCTCCCATTGCAGTCAAATGACAAAGCAGGTACTGAAAAATGAAAGAACATGTAACTAAATACTGGGAGTAAAACTGCGAAGTAAGACGTTTCTGTCATTGTGATGTCTCATCAATTATAATACTCCATTCTACCTGTTATTTGCCTTTTCCATTTCACACAGATTTGCATTTCTCAGTTCAAACATTCAACACCAAGTTCTTCCCTTTTCTCTCTTTGACTAGTGTGTCCCATTTTCATAGCATGGCACATTCTCTTTGCTGCAGAGCTGATGCATGATTTTATGCAAAATTTGCACCAGGCTTTATACCACAGGTCTTTTCACCCGTGGTCTGAATGAACTGGCCTTGATCTAAGTATACCCAATTCCCTCATCTCAGGTAAGGTTAATGCAGTTCAGCATAACCTTGCTAACTTGAGTCAACTGTCTACAGTAAGAAGCATTCCCTATGCTAGCAGGATTGCTTTTGTCTACAAAATGGATTTACTGTCTACAGTCACTGAACTTAACTAAAAATCATGACTGCATTCCATGGGACATTCTGCCAGCCCTTTTGAGTCTTTGGGTCCTAGCAGCTTTGCACCACATTCGAGCATACTTAATGGAATGAAAAGCTATCCTCAAGTTTTCAGTCAACATATTTAGCCCATCATTTCATCTGGGTCCACAAGACAGTTTCAGCAAAAGGGGGTCACTGATATATCTAGCAATGTTTCACAGTTTATGCGTTGTGCCAGTTATCTTGAAATATTCTGTATTTGGTGACATGCTGTACAAAGAACACAGAAGAAAAGACATTGATATAGTACTTCAAAATACTTAAAATGCTTTTTCTGCTTGGTTTGATAAAACTATGGAACCTAAACGGGTCTCTTCTGCTTTACTATTGTAAGAGAAGTTTGGGCACATTAGCATCTAGTAGGAATGCACCCACCTATAAATTAACCCAAAGAGTTTTTATTTGAGATGTGAGATCAACAATCAGACACTCCTTTGCCTGTAATCAACCATTAATTCACGTATGGTATTTCCGCTTCAATCAAATACTACTTTATAAGTTCACTGAAATTTAGGCATTCTCTTAAGATCAGAAGTGCTGATGCCAATGATTAATTATTTTTTGGTTGTACCTATTTCAGCAGTTTAGGTTGTGTGCCACATTTACTTTTCCCAGTCCATCTTAAATGCAGGCATAAATCCAGCTTTACCAGTTTTGAATGGGGACATTAAGATGGCTATAATCTTATCTTGCTGTTCACATGTACTGCATTGTACTGCTTTGGCACAATTTGCTACCCTGGAGTAAGAAGTACATAACTCTGGAAATACTTGCAAGTCATAACATAAAAAGATGCCTTGCAAATATTACTCATTACTTGTTGTGTTTAAACTCTGTAGCTTAGTTGACAGATGAAAAACTCATCAAAAAGTGCACTTTTATGAACTGCATCTCTAGTACTAGTGGTAGGAATTCAGTGACTGACTGTGGGGCTGTTGTTACATGCAGGAGGATGGCTGTTTTAATTTTGCTAGTTTTCATTTTTTTTTTTTTAAACTTTGCTCTTCAGTTTGCCTTATCACAGTAAGAATGTTTACGTTATTTGAAATTCTTTTAAAATATGTGTAAAGTAAACAGTGATTTTTGAAAGATTAATGTAGTTACTGGAAAGGGTGTGACACTGAACTATGTAAAATTGTCAAATGAATAGTACTAGGAAAAAGAAAAATATATAAAATATAAAATGGAAGTACAACTACGCAGTCGGTGTACCCATTTTAATTCTCGCTTAAAAAAGCTCATTGTGAGGGGTAGAGACTTTCCTGTCAGGTCTGTGTAGCATATAATTTAACATCACCGCTCTCATGTGTTGGAGTGACCTTTACCCATTACTTTAAAAATTCTGATAATGGCCTTTATGAACTAATAAAGGTATTTAGCAGGACAGATTACAGTGGTAGTAGTACATGTTATAAGCACTTCAGTGGTATAAACTGGAACAAATTTTGCCAGTTATGAGTTTCCTTTCATGAGATAAATCTTTTTAATCAATAGCGTTGCCTTTTACTGCATGCTCAACAACACCTGCATTATAAGGGTAATCTTATTAATAAATAGCCTACTGCATTTTATTATGTATGCATATTATGCAAGTAAACAGCCAGAAAAGGTACAAGGTAAACAGATGAGATAGCTGACATGAAACTAATAAAAAAATCTTAAAAGCAGAAAAAAGCAGAAAAAATCTAAAAGGGCCATGAACTTTTTTTCTAAATATCTGTGCAGTATGTTTCAATGAACAATAAGGCTCGTTTGAGTTTGTATTCAAAACTCTCAGTGGGTGTGGCCTAAAGCTTTTAAAAAATAAAGTTACTGTATTGCAATTCAAACAAATGTTTAATATGTCTAGAACCATAAGTGTTACTAGAAAACTGTAAATGGCAAACTACTTAGTTCAAAGTAAGCTCTATGGCAGCTGCATTTATTTGATTCTAGGTCTTAAACTGGATATTATAAGCCACAACAACTGGAATAAATATGAATTATGTAATTATGTGTTAACAGCTTATTATATTTCAGAAACCATTCAAGCAAATAACATACTGCCAGTACCAGTTTCTTCACAGAGATGTGAGGTTTTGTATTAGGCTAAACAGTTCTGTCTGTGACATTTGCTTGTTGAGATACTTGGAGAAATAGTAAAATTATTACAATACAAATAAATAGTATACAAATAATATGCAATATTTCTTTATCTGCAGTTGGCAGAGGTCAAATATCAATACAGTTGCATTTGCCATTCTAGGATGAAACATTCTGAAACCTTGCATGCAGCATGTTTTTGGCATTATTAATACAAATATGAGCAAACAATATTTGATACCTAGAGGTGTCAGTAGGCCTTAAACACTTGTCCTATATGGACAGACTCAAAAAACTTCTCTGTTTCATGTCACCTACTTAGAGGCGATCTCTGCTTGACTTACAAAGCCATGTCTGACCCAGCTCTGTTATAAATGCTACATCTAGTGAAATCACAATCCATCCACACCACACACTCCAGAGACCTCAGTCTCATTACTACAATCAACAGAACATGCTGGAGGGACAGATTCATAACCCAGAGACTGCCCATGTTCTGGAATAGACTGCCAATACATGTCAAGCAGAGCACCTCATTGGCCCTCTTCAAGAGAAATCTTGATGAGTGGATGGGAAATAGAAAATTCACCCCGGGGATCACTCCAGTGGCTCTACTCAAAAGAGGCACTAGGAACAAAGGTTGGGTGGCACGATGTCAGGGTAATCCTATGGGCTAGGCTTGTAAAGGCTCCAGGGCCATTAGCCTAGTACAGACCTATGAACCTATGAATGTAACTGCAAGAATGCCTGGACATATTACTCTTTTGAAATGAGTTAAACAAGGCTAGAAATGACAATATAAGCACAAACTCCTAAACCTTGCAGGTTGAAATACTAAAAGCTTGACAGTACTTATCCATATTTGCGACCTGTGTAATGTACCATGAGTAACAGTGTAACTTAGAAGTTAAGATCACTGTCCTATAGTTCTAGGCTCTGGATGTCATTCCTAACCTCTGGCCACTTTCAATCCAGACTTTGTAAGTTACTCCTGTCAGTGCATGAATTTTCTCCATGTACTTTGATTTTCTCCTACTGTACTCCAGGTACTTTGGTTTCCTCCCACCTCCCAAAAGCATAATGGTTGTTTTGCTACTCTAAATTGTCCATACATATATATATGTATAAATATATATATATATATATATATATATATATATATATATATATATATATCTATATATATATATATATATATATATATACACACACACACACACACACACACACACACACACACACACACACACATGCCATATGCCTTTGGTCTTGTGGCTAAAAAATGGTTAAAACAGACTTTTACTTACCTTATCAACAAATGAATAAACAACATGAAAATCTGCTCTGAAGCATCACTGTGAAAGCAGTGGTCATGAACTAGTATACTGAAGGTGAATCTAATTCTGCTAAAATCTTTCTTTAAACCAATTTAAGCACATAGAAGCAGAAATGAGACAACAAGCATGAATGGAGAATGACGTCACATAGTCATTCCAATGATAATTCCTTATGACAGTGGATGACAGTCAGAGAAAAAGAGAAAGTGAGGAGCAGCCCAGTAGAAAGACAGAGTTGCAAAAGCAGGTGTTGGAGTCAAGTACATGCCTTCCTCCTTTTCACTTCTGTTGCTGTTTGTCCATGTGTTTGTTAGTGGGTATTTCTCAAATATGTCTTGATGTTATCTGGCAGAGACAGACACCTTGCAAAACTGAAACTGCATATGTAGCTGAGGGATAGTACTAAACTGGTCTTCAATGAGCAATTGATGAGAAGATGTCCTAATTGTATGGCTGATGTCTCACACACACACACATCTCCACATTAGTGGGAGCTGACAAGGGAAGTCTTGAGGAGTTGACTGATTCAGGTTAGGCACTGGCCATGAAAAGTTGTGAGGAAGGAAGCCATATGTGTATGTACTATGTGTGCTTTAATGTCATGAGTGTGATATTAGGTCACTGTCACTGGTTATCAGGAACATGCTCCATGTCACCACATGTGATACTGAATATGACTTTTGGCAGAAAAAGCACCATTCTGACTGAGTTTATAAGCAAAACAATCTTGCTGACTTTAACTGTTAATGGCCAAGTATTATATAGATCCACTTTCCAAGATGGCTGCACATTGATCAACTATTTAATTTCAGCCCTCCCAGTGTGAAAAAAGAAACTGATAGATAAATCCCAGTAATTCTGTCTGTTTTAGTAAAATTCAGCTACTGGCTAGTAAGTACACTGCTTGGATTCCAGCCATCAAAAAAAAAAAGAAACTTAGAAAACCTGAAATAAAATTAATTAGAAA
Source organism: Protopterus annectens (assembly GCF_019279795.1). Classification (NCBI taxonomy): domain Eukaryota; kingdom Metazoa; phylum Chordata; order Ceratodontiformes; family Protopteridae; genus Protopterus; species Protopterus annectens. The sequence continues at coordinate 1,468,753,306 of NC_056732.1, read as the reverse complement.
AGGTGAAGAGAAAAAGCACTGACTGGAAAGAATCATGCATCTGATTAGCAAAAAGCAGGCCATGTTCCAGCTTTGATATAAGTGAAGGCATCCAGTAATCTAGAGGAAAAAATAAGTCAAATGTGTTCAGAGCTGATTGAAATAAATGAAACATTGAAGAATTATATCAACTCAAGTAACAAAAGGCTGAAAATTGAACAAGCTTTAAACAGATATTCAAATGAACTGATACAACTACAAAAAACAGAGCTCAAAATGAAGGAAAAGCTGTCTGAGTATAAGACTGCACAAGAAGAGCTATTTCAAAAAAATGGTACAGTTAGAACACAAGAGTACACAGAGAAAATGAGATGTTCTGCTGTACCAGAGAACCTGGTAGGAACAAACTGTATTAATTTTATGAAAGTACAAATAAGTAATTGGACTGGTATTCCACAGCAGGATATGTTAATTGAAAGAGCACATAGTGTGCATGCTCCAAACCTGGCTATGAGAAAGCAAACAAGACCTGTATTAGTAAAGATGCAAGCATACTAGCAGAAATAATTGATCCTGACAAAACTGTTTCAAAGGAGCAAAATATTAAAATCTAGAGACAGTAGAGTGTTTGTGGAAAATAATTATTTACTGTACACCTGGCAGAGAAGTAAATTTATCCCAGTAATCAGGGAATGTTGATAGGCAGGTGTGAGATTCAAGCTGCTGTATTCAGCTGTCTTTAGAATATTTTTTCCTGGAGGATCAAAATCATTTTGATGCAGAATAGGCTAATGAGGAAATTATTTATTTTATTTTTATTTAATTACATTTGTTGACCAGGAGAGTCCAACTGGACACAGGTCCATTTTCAGTGGAGGCCCGGGGAGAAAAGCTCCACATTAAGTATTATTAATATAAAAGTCTGTCCAACAAAAAGTGAATCATCAAAGAGAACGGGACTCTGCTTCTCATTTTTCAGATAATAAAGCTCATAGAAAGACTTTGCCAGTGAAATATTTTTCAATTTTCAAAGGAAAATGTTTCAGTGACAGAAAATGCATAAGCATTGACTAGAAGAATCAGGATTATCTTGGACTTGAACCAGAGTCTGGGATTGGGAGATGGAGATAAAGAGAAAAAAGACCACAACACTGAAATTAGTGAATAAATGTGAGAGAAAAGAGGGTGAGAAAGACTGGATTTTTTGTTGACTTTGTTAAACTTGTTGGGGGACTGACAGGCATGTGTCTTACTAAATTTCATTGATGTTTGGAAGGACACTAAGTGGGCGAAAAAAAGGAGAAAGTAAAGTAACTGTAAGTACAACAATTTTTGTTCTTAACAGTATTTGTATAAATCATTTTGTAACATAAATTGTATGTTATATAGTAAAGCATTTTCACGTTGTGTGTAATGAAGATACCAAAGTAAATATGTACTTTTTTTTTACTTTTAGGAAATGTAAACATTACAATGTAAAAAGAGAAGACAGACTGGACTAAAGCATGTTTGAGTTAATGGACTGTAATTGTGGGAATTTGGGGTGGGGTGTAAAGGTGTGATGAATATAATATAATATAATATAATATAATATAATATAATATAATATAATATATATATATATATATATATATATATATATATATATATATATATATAGATATATATAGAGTTGAAATGTATTCTAAAATGAAACGCCAAAACAGGTACCAAATAAACTCCAAATCAACATCCATGGCACCCTAGAAACCAAAATGAAACCACCAATAGGTCCAAGCAGTAAAAGTTTATTAAGAAATTTCTTCTGCTTATACAGCGAAAGCATGTAAAACACTGTTCATTTGGGTAAAATTGCTTTGGACTGCTTAAACGGAGCGAGCATTTTTAATTTCCATCAAACTCCAGAGCTCTTAAGGGGTGGAGAGACAGCCAACAATATAAATCGAAGTGGGGGTTCTACTATACCACCAGAGCAATAAAAAAGGACTTTTTCTGAAGTTACAGAAAGGAACAGAGTGGACATTAAAGACTGGTTAAAGATAATTAGAGGATATATACAAAATGAAGAGATTTACTAGCCTGTCAGTCCACATCTGAGGAAGTAGGAGATGAAAACATATTTCTATTTTAAGTGTGTTTATGTGATGTCATTCTTAATAAACTTTTACTGCTTGGACCTATTGGTGTTTGCGTTTTGGTATCCAGGGTGCAGTGGATGTTGAGTTGAAATGTATTCTCTTACTTTTGCAAAGATAAATGTCTAGATTAATGCCATTGGCCTGATCTAATAACACTTTTTTTGTTTAAGCAAGTTTTTTAATGAGAGACCACACTGTTATGAACAGTTTTCCTTTAGCAAATACATATTCAGTGTCAGTAGAGAAGTACATTCTGCTCTTATGCTTCCATGGAAACAGCTTCATAAAAATAAAGTTTGAAATTATTGGAAGTGAATAAGAGATAACAGCATTTATGCTGACTAAATAATGTATTTACTAATTTTGTTTTATTTAAAGATAGCCAGTGTACTTTTTTAAGGCTAAAATTTTATGTTTAATGTTTTCTGGAAGCATATAAGCTGTTTTTCACATCTGGGAGGAGAACAGAGATACGGAAATAACAGATAGCAAATAGTGTAAGTAGGAGCACAAACTGTAACTTGTACTTTAGCATGGATAACCTTAATTTTAGGTCAGTCAATGCCAGTGTGTGTAGTTGTTGATTTGGGACAATTGTTCCTATCAGGAGGGTTATAATTCATTATTTAAAGCTGTACACAGTTTTGCATGTTTGTTTTAAGTTAACAGATTATGCAGGTGTTCAGGGGTGTTGGTTTATGGTTTGAGCTAAAAGGTAAGAGTGTTGAACTATATTAAGAAATACAGAGTACAAATAACAATGTGACAGGAGTCTTATTTGGAAAGAAGTAAGCATGTGAGTTTGATAACGAAATTATTTCAGGATGGGTATTCAGGGGCATTTCAGGGACAAAAAAAGGGGAGTACTTAGATTAATTACTACAGGAGTTCCAATAGTGATAGATGAGGAAAAAAAGATAGTAGTGGTAAATTTGTGGTATTAAAGGAATACTGGCAAGGGAGCAGTATTATGCTGACATGTATTTATATTTCACCTAAAATTGCTATCATGGAACTTAAGAAAATTTTAGGAGAAATAATCAGCTTTCAGCAGAGACTATTACATATGGGTGAGGACTGAAGCTTGATTTGCAATGGTGAGTATGTATCTGGGGGATCTAAAAGGTTAAATATAACAAAATGGACTAGATTACTGAAGAAATGTATAAAACATATCTGAAATGAAATATATGAATTTAATAGTAGGGACTTGGAAATAATTTACATATTATTCCCCAAGGTATAATAACTGGGTTAGACTATACATAAATTATATTTCACAGGAACATGTACATTTAATTGAAAGCTTCAACACATGCCCAATAACTATTTCAGATCATATACCAATAACAACTAAAATACAAATACAGGGTAATGAAGTACAAATTAAATACTGGTGTCTCTCCACCTAATTGTTAAAAAGAGAGGAATTTAAGGAATGGGCAGTGGAAATTATTTGAGAGTTATTAGGAAATATAGACATTTCTTCAGAATTTATAGCTAGTGAGTGGAATAAAATAAAAGTGGAATTTAAAAATAGGGTAAAAATAAAACAAAAAGAGACATTTTTAAGAAGTAACAAGAATTATTTAGAGGGACTGACAAATTTAAAGTACTTCAGAATAAGAGGGATCTCACAGAACAAATGAGACACAACTGCAGAGTGTTAAACAGGTAATACGGTAATATCTGGATAATATGCATGAGTTTAGAAAGACTTCTGTTAAGCAGCTGTTTTTTTTTTTATAATAACACTGATCGTGCCATGTTTTCCCTGGTATTTACAGTGCAGTAGCAAGAAAACAATTAGGCACATCTCCCTGATATCAAACAGTAGTAGAAATTCTTTAGAATCCTAGTGTTATGTTTTTGTAAAGAAGGAGGTTGAGATTCCAGATATGATGTAATCAGTTAAAGTTAGTCATGGGAAATGTGCTGCACAGGAAAAGGAAATGAGAGAATGCAAGGGAGCTAGCTGGCGGTGGGGGTTCAGCAGTAGTGATGTACCAGACTGGTCTAGTTCACTTTGATACCTAACATTTTCCATGTAGGACAGCATTTATTGTCTGTCTTTTCATTTTCTAAATTCTGAAAACTTTGTATTAGTGACCACTTTTTAAATTTCATTCCCTTGTTAACTGAAATGTGTTTTGGAAGTGCAGCCTTGTAGGTTATCTTTAGGCACTGCTCTTGCAGGATTCTTCTCAGCAGCCATATGTTTAATGCCCCTATCAGTAAGAAGCCAGTGGTTCTGGCTAAGATGATGATTTAGCTTCCTTGTTCTTCAGTTTAAAAAATGAACTGTTTCAATGGGTATGCTCATTATTTTCAAGTGAAGTGCTGAACAGCTAATTGCAGACTATTTCTTTTATCAAACCTGCCCTCTGCTCACCATAAAGTGTCCTGTTTTGGCAGTCATCTTGGTAATCTACTCCATCTGCCCTCACACTTGTATATTAGTGATTGCAGGTGCTCAGTCTCCTAGCACCTGTCCTCCCTTTTGAGAGTATGGAAACAACTGCAGAGAGTCATTTTGGTAGTAAAGACAACCATGCCCTGTATAGAAGAAATCAAATATTTTTTAATTACTTTACATTGTCTTCTATTGTTTATTTTCTAGCTTGTCAGGTCAATGACAAATACAGACAGACAACTTATTGTGGAACTACCAACAGCCCCATTGTCATCCTTTCCCAAAAGATATGTTCCCAGTTAACTCTTTCTTCCCCATTACACCTACAACATTTTATCTACTGGAAGAAAAACATATTTAAAGTCTGCTTAGGATATAAAAATACATATGCAAACACTTTCAAGAAAAGATCCTATACTTTCTGAAATTTGTTGCATACTTGGGAGCCATACATATGCTCTCCTATTGTTGTCTTGTAAATTGTTTTTCTGTCTCTCTTCCCAAGATTGTCTAACCTCCTCTTATTGATTCTAATAGATATCATTCAATATTTTATATGCGTTATTAATTATTTTTTAAAGCAGCTTCTGTTTTAGATTTAACTAAAATATTTACCAGGACAGTTTTTTGCTTGATATTTCCATATCTTTTTCTCTTTAGGGAAGGCAATCTCTAGCCAGCAGTCCAAATGTCTTTTTGTCCCCATCCCACTGTATTACCTTTCCTTCTCTAATTATTTGATCCCAATAGCTTGGGTGTTTTGCCATTTTTTTCCAGTAAATTTCTTTGCTGTACCCCTACTTGCAGTCATCCCTACTGGCAAAATATTCTTTCTTCTTTCTCATGTTGACTTCTTAGAATACTCTCTGCTACTTTATGAATATAATATTCAGTATAATAGTCTGTATGGTTCTTGGTATTCTCCTTAAGGATCTGCATCCAAAATTCTGCTCTCCCTCTTTATTTCTTGACCTTCCCTCTACTTCATCATCATTCCTTTCCATTTTGAATGATAACCTTCTGTTAGTGTTATGTACATGAGCCTTAACTGTGTAGCTCTGAAATATCCCATCAAATCAGATAATCTTAAACCAATGTATTATATTGGAAGGATCAACATCCCCCACTTAAATCTTGTCCTCTTCCTATCCCAGATAAAATCCTTCTTTATTAATTTTTGTTCACAACTTTTCCACTTTTTGATAAAAATATGTCTAACTCATATAAAACTAAAGGGACTAAAAACATTTTCATTGCTTGTATCTTACTATCCATATCTATAAGCAAGAACTTCCAGTTTCTCGTTTTTTTTTATTTTGTTCAGTCCCTTCCATATATCCTTAGCTGCCATAACATACAACCTTTTTAATCCATATTCCTAAATACTTCATCTTTTTATGTCCCCATAAATATGAGTATTGATGAACCAATTAATGTGAGTCTACATAATTTTATGGCTATAGCATTTGTTTTGTATTTATTAATACTATATCTCAAAGAGACTTGAAACTGTCTCAGAATGTTCCACAACACTGAAATATTCTTTTCTGTATTTATTGGCTACAAAAATAATATCATCAGCAAATAAAGTCAACTTTTATTGATTACCATGCCAATTATAGCTTTACAGTTCTGAATCCCTTATTTTCTTAGCCAATGGGTCTAAATACAAACCAAATAACAAAGGGGAAAGAGAACACTCCTTGGTTCCTCTGTTCAAACACACCTTATCAGAAAGGAACCCTTGCACTTTAAGTCTTGCCTCTGATCATTTATATAGCATTCTAATTAACTTTATTTTATATCAGCGAATGCAAATCCTTCCATTGCCCTACTCATAAAAAACAATTTACTGTACAGAATGATTCCTCGGCATCAAGCCCTAGTAACAGCAGCAATATTCTGCTTCCCTCTGGATCATAATTGTTCTATTAATGTTGTCAAATGTTGCCCCCCAGAAACCACATTGATCATATCTCAGTTTTTGGCAACACCTTTGTGATTCTTTTAGCAAGTATAAACAGAAGCACTTTATAATCATGGTTTAAAATCGAAATGAATCTATATGAAGCTGGGCTGATGGGTCTTTCCTATCTTTAAGTAATGCAGCCACCACAGCTTTCTTCAAAAGTGTTTCACCTCCTTTTAAAATATTATTGAATAAAATTTTCAAGATCTTTATCATTGTCTTCCCTCCTTATTTCCTAACTTCCAAGGGAATACCATCTGTTCCAGAGACTTTCCCGAAGATTGCTTATAGGTCACTGATTTTATCTCATCTCTTCTTCTCTTAACTGTTTGTCATCGAGCCTCATCTACCTCTAACCTTGGCATAATTAAATCTTCAATAAATATTGCCACGTGTACTCTTTGCTTATTTCTGCATTTCTCAGCTTTATACAAATTTTCATAAAATTTGCAAAATATCTCCAATACATCTTCAGGATTTTTCATCATTTTTCTTGTTATAGGCTACTTAAGTTTTCAATAACCCTATCTACTTTTTGTTGTCTAATTTATTGTGCTAAAAGTGTTTGTGCTTTGGAGTTTTTATCAAAAAATAGTTTGCTATCAGCAATCTTTCTAAACTTGTGTGTATCATCAAGATACTCCTTTATTTTCTCTTATCACTCTGCATTTATGTCTCTTTTTGTTCTGTGAGCTTCCCCTTATTCAGCAATACTTTCACCTTTGTCAACCCCTCTAATTCCTATTACCTCTTAACCATATATGTTTCCCTATTTCTACCTTATTTTAAAACTCCATATTCATTTTATCCTCTTCACTAGTTATAACTTCTGAAGATATTTTTATTTTCCCTAATAACTCTTGAACAGTTTCCACTACCCATTCCTTAACTTCTTCTCTTTTAAACAGGTAGGTGGGAAAGTGCCAGTCTCTCATTTTGACCTCATTACCATGTATCTTTGCCTTGCTTTTTTATCAGTGCAGGGTTTAAACTTGTCATTGGATATGTGTTAAAGCTTTCAATCAAATGCACAACTTCCTGTGAAATATAATTTATATCTAGTCTAGCTCAGTTATTGTACCTTGGGAATTAATATGTAAATTATGTCTAAATTCCTACTACTTAATTCACATCTTCCATACCACACATTTTCATCAATGTCTTCAGAACTCTTCCCTTGTTTGCTTTATTTTCCCTTCTATGTCCCTTGATACTACCTCACTATTGCAAATCGAGTTCTAGTCCTAACCTATAAGTAATATTCCCAGATAAAAGATGATAATTTCTCCAAAAAAATCTTAAGCTGTATAATGGCAGTTTTTGGTGGAATATAAATACATGCCAGAGTAATCCTCCTCACTTGCCAATAGCCCATTACTGCCAAAAATCTACAATTATTGCTATTTTTTCCTCTTCTATCACTGTTGGAGTCCCTCTAGTAATCAGTATAATTACACCCCTTTTCCTTTGTCCTTGATATTCTGCTGAATATCCATCTTGAAAGCCTTTTCTTTTCAAATCTCCATACTCATTTCTTTCCAAAATGTGTCTCCTGCAGCATTACTATCCACACTCTGCATTTTTTAATATATGTATTTTTTTTCCTTTTTGTCTATACCTGCAAGGCCATTTATGTTCCAAAATAATATAGATTTGTAGCCATTATGGTAAAACTCTGTTGTTCCCACCTATTATACAGGTCATTTTTTGAGTCTGTATTTCCAACTTTTCCCTCAAATGCACAAAAAAAGACATCATCATGTGTGGCAGTGGCTGCAAGGGCTTGTCAGGGAAAAGTGCTTAATTTTAATTCTTTTTCTCTTAAAAATACAAGAAAACCTGGTTCTGGGCTCTTAAATGAAAATACAGGAGTTTACAGTAGACTGAAATTGGTGGGATGGCATCTGTCTTAAACTGTCTCTCCCACAGTTGTAATAGAAGCTAAATGGTCTGCTAACTTGAGGAGGAGGAGGACAGTCTGCAAATATGTGACACTCCAGCTATGTTAGTACTGTGGTAGTTTTTTTTAACAGGCTTATTAGACTAATTATTGTTTTTAATTGTTGTGATATCATTCGATACAAATTGTCACATGAACAGCATAATAGTTTATAAAGGAGTTGTTGTTATTTAATCCTCAGTTCAGATGAATCCCTAACAAGGGTGAAAGCACTTAACTGGGACAATAAAGTTTTTATTATACTGGCTTGTTTTGTCCATGTGGCTTGGTTTCATCAGCCTTTCTTTGGTTTTAGTACATTTATTGGCTGCCAAGTCCTGGTTTTGGTTTGGCTTTGTGTAATAATGACACTAAACTACTTCTTCAGCTGTTGCACACCCAGCACATGGAGCACCTGCTGGGGACATCTTTGAGGATCCCCTCTACTAAGCAGGTACCTGGCATTGGTCAAGGCAATGAGTGATGCTATGGGCATCACCCACTCTGCTGAGCAGTGCCAGCAGAAATATAGTAATTTGAGAGGTGCCACCTTGGTATTCTCTGTCATTAAGGAGAAGAACTTAGACAGACACAAGTAGATTATTATAGCAGGGATTCAGGTAAGCTATGTTATCTTACAGTACAGCTTAATGTACAGCTGTAAGTTGTTCTGATGTCCATAATTAAGCTGTGCTCAGTAATGTGCATGTGTATTTTACAGCACAGGAAGAGATAGTATGAAATTACTTACCTGCCAGAGGAGGCAGGCCAGAGTCTGTAGACATTTGGTTAAGTGTACTGTATTGCTGCCAAACTAATATATTGTTTCACCGGCTGACCACAACATTTCTCAGTTTTTCTCTTCTATTCAAAAGCTAGCCACTGCATATTTCTTTACTGCTTGTAGGGCTGATGTAAAATTTTAAGTACATTTGTAACTATTCGAGTGGCCTTGTTTGTGCTAGTTATTACTGACATCATCATTTGCATGCTAACCATACTGTTCTTGGGTGTACCACTTCTGTTAGGCTGTTTTTCTCCCTTCTAGCATTTTTGCATTTTATTATTCAGTGCCTCGGGGGCAGTAACTCCTACTGAGTACGTGATCATTTCCCTTTTCAAATGACCATTTTCTAGTGCATTTCTACTCATGTCACTTTCCTTCACTTTGCCATTTATTCCTGGAATAACATGGATGTAAACTGTAATGAAGCTGTGTACCACTGCATAGAGACTTCATTTTTCAGTTTGACTATTACAGCAGTAATTACTTGTCTATCATCTGTTTATGATCTTATTGTTAGGCGTTTTATATGTCATATCATACCAATCTGTGCTGCTTATCCCTGCATTTGTTACATTGTGTATGACAATTCCACATACGGTGGCTTCCACAGGAATGGGCATTTTATTTGTAGAATCTGATTTTTTTTTCTTGCTTCATTGTCCATTGCATACACACTGGTCACCATTCATAACCTGTGCCATTGCTCGAAGGTACAACCAGGCAAACCCCCCTTAAGATCTCCTGTCTTATCATAGATATTCTGCAGGCATTTATATAACTATTGCTCTGAGTTTTTTTTCTCCTTCTCTGACCTGTCATAAAAATTTAACACATTATACTGACCTACTTTTCTTCTTTGCTCTTTCTAGCTGTCATCTTCTTTTTATTATTGTCTTCTTTGTTATTTTGTTTCTTTTCCATTCTTGTTCATTTTATGTAATATCAGCCATGCAGCAGCATGTTGTACTGCAGCAGCAGCCATTTCAACATGCATGATCCTCCACTACAAGTGCTGGATCCCCAGAAATCCCAAGGCTAGCCTCTCTGCAGGATAATGAAGGTCATCAAATGGGAGGTGGCCTGGAAGGCTCACTGGTGGTCTCTGGTGTTACTTATCCTTTTGGGAGGTGTAGGCTTCTCACTGGTGACACTGGAGTCTGGGTCACCCATTGACAGGTCTGGCAGGTGGTCAGGACTGTGGTGGACTGGCAACTTTTGGCCCAGAATGGCATGCTGGAAAGCATCCTAATGCTGGCAGAATTGTATTACTGCCCAGCCACAACCATCTGGCTACCAGTGGTGGAACCTGCCCATGATTTCCAACATGGAAGTGACTGATATCTGAGGGGTACTCTCCACTGAGGCAGCTTGTCAGGTAGTCCTTTTCTCATCCTCCCATGTTTGACGTCCAGTCCTCCCCATCACAAGTTGTTCACCATCTTTCTGTTTTGTGTATCTCCATTATTGCCCCTCGCCTTGGATCAGTGCCTCTCCTGTCAGTCTTTGTCTGTGTATATGTTTGTCTGCCCTTTCTGCCAATCCTAAACCTTCATTCTCAGCCACAGCTTTCTCCTGCTTACCTCTTCCTCTACCCTTCTTTCTTAAAAAACAAAAAAGTACCTATCCACAAAAAATAACCTCCTTCAGCATCAGAAGCCACTTTTTCCTTCCCATTTTCCTTCTGTGTATTTCCATTCTTATTCTTCTCCTTTTCTGATTGTCCTATCTCCTCATCTTCTTCACATTTACAAAATAGGTAATAGTTATATTGTATAACCCTTGTATGAGTTCTCAACTACTCTTGTGATAGATATCTGTGGCTCTTGGTGCAAGTGTGAATGTGCATTATAGTGAGTACACAATCTGCCTGCCATTGGCCTTCGATATGTGACCTTAAGTAGAGTGGTCTACCCAAGTACAGGTTGACTGCTGTTTTGGGGAATGAATAACATCATTATATAGCACTATCCCTGGCAGATCCACACTATATAGGCACCTACACATGCCTAATCTCTATTGTGCTTTGTTGTGCAATTCCTATTGTCCTTTTTATTACAGAACAGTCATACAATTCTTAGTTCTGAATAATCCCATCATTTTGTGTTGCATATTTATTAGTTTTTGGCTTGAAGACTATAGTATGGTTTATTAGGCATGTATTCTGTTTGCAATATTTTTAATCTAGTAGCATATTTGTTACTTTACCTTCTCATTTTGATACTTTCAGTCAGAAAGCTACTTTGAAACTTGTATGTTGTATGAATTCTGCCACAGTTTTGGTTTTGCATTTACTCTTACATCTTTTCTAAATCTCTATCTCTTTCGGCTTTTTCCAGTTAGGGGTCACCACAGCAGATCACCTTGTCTGCTCATGATTGGCAGTGGAGTTTTTACGGTGTCGAGTTGCCAGCTTGGCGCCCAGCCTTTCACAGAAGGCACACACATGCACACACTCACGCCTAGGGCCAATTATAGCATGTCCAATCCAGTTGCAACATGTCTTTGGGGATGTGGGAGGAAACTGGAGCACCTGGAGGAAACCCACATGACCACAGGGAGGACATGCAGGCTCCACACAGAAGACACCCCAGCCAAAGATCGAACCAGAGAGTTTCTTGCTGTTAGATGACAATGCTAACCGCTGCACCATACTCCTTAAAAATATATTGTTTTTTACCTGCATACTGCAAATTACTTGGAAACCTGCTTCCTCTTTAGTGTTGTTTCCTGTTTACCTTCCCTCTTCTTCATCCATTCTGGCTTTCCCAATGCCCCCATCCATTGCCAGGTCAACCTGCTCCTCCTTCCCATGGGATTCTCTGAATGAGCTGGGGATGGCATGGATCTTAAAGGTGTCTTGGGGTCTGTGCTGACAACTGCTGCTGAGGGAAGGTTATGCTATGGCCTACCCTTATTTCCTTGCCTTTCAGTACTATGTACTTCCACAACATTCAAGGGTTACTCCCCTCTGAGGATAACATTTTTCTTCAGGGAGCATCTTCAATGAACTCCCTTCCTTCAGATGGGAGCACCCATCTGTCCCTGGCAGTGCCTCAGAGGTCTGAACTGCTAATCGAACCAGGCTTACTTGGGCCACAGTTACGGCTTCATCCCTCTGTGCTGCTGCTGTCCATTTCCTGTTTAATTTTGAGTTCACATTAGGAAGAAGTTTCTTATTCATCTCCTTTTTCTTTTCTTTTCCTTATGGCAGTCTACTTCATGTAGTCTTCCATATACATGTTGTAAAATATTAATTTATACATGAGCAAACAATGAACTCTGGGTGCCTTCTTGGTCTAAACTTTTGCCTAAAATTTTGAGCTCATACATTTAGAACCTACTTCCTCTATCTTTTCTGAAACCCAAGGCATTAAGCAGTCTTGAGATTCACAATATATTAAGATTGGTTCTCCTTTTTACAAGTTACTTTCCACACTGATATATGTATATATATATATATATATATATATATATATGGGTCTACCTGACATGGTCGACAAGCCATTTGATCGACTCTGATTTGGTCGACAGTTGATTTGGTCGACAAGCAGATTTGCCTCCTTCCCCAATGTTGTGCAACCCTGGAGTTGATATATATATAATTAGGGGGGGGTGTGGGGGGCACAGCCACCTATAATGCTTGTCAATCAAATGAACTGTCGACCAAATAAACTGTCGACTATGTGAACTGTCGACCATGTCAGGTAGACCCATATATATATATATATATATATATATATATATATATATATATATATATATTATAGCCTACCAGTTTCCATGTCTAGAGAACTTACTTGTCAAGAGTTTTTATATAAAGATTTTGGTTCTCCTGTCAAATTTACAATTTATATAATTTACCCAGTGCCATAAATTAGTACTCAGTTTCACTGTTCAACTATACGGACTAATTTTGATGTTACATTTCAGAAAGATTCTATTTGGCATGAGTTGTGGTATTACATCCTGCTAAGCATTCCTTTTAAAAATATGCAGTTTACACAATAACCTGGTTATAAGTAATGGCTGTAAATAAAGAACTTTTTTCTCTCTCACTCTTTATTTCATGTTGTCTTTCATGTAGTTCATACAGCACTGATATTTGCATATCTTTTGGTTCTGTTCACACATATATCAAGTTCAGCTGACTTAAATACTACCCTAAAATAATGAATATTATTACAATCTGACAACACAGCAGATAGCAATGTTATAGTAAATCAAAAATTAAGACAATAATGCCTTATCAGTATTAATATTACATTTGCCTTATCAAATTCTTTATAGCCACACATTGTCTCTTACTAACTGATGTTACTTTCAGTAGCTTTCTCAAAATGGCAGAGAAATGTTGGAGTTCATAGGTTCATAGGTGTGTACTAGGCTGGAACCTTTACAAGTCTAGCTCCCAAAACTTTTCCTGACTCTGTGCCACCCAATGTTAGTTCACATTGCCTCTATCCAGTAGGGCAACTGGAGTGATCCTGGGGTGAACTTTCTGTTACTCATCCACTCATCGAGATTTCTCTTGAAGAGGGCCAGTGAGGTGCTCTGCTTGACATGAATGGGAAGCTTATTCTTGAGTATGGGCAGTCTTTGGTAGATGAACCTGTCCCTCCAGCATGTTCTGTTGATTGTGGTAGTGAAGTTGTGATCTCTGGAGTGTGTGGTGTGGGGGATTTGGATTTCTTTAGGTGTAGCATTTTAAGTAGGGCTGGGACTGACATGGCTTTGAAAATCAAGCAGAGATCACCTAAGAGTAGACGATAAGAGAAGGAGAACAGCTGAAGTCTCTTGAGTCTGTCCATGTAGGACACGTGTTTAAGGCCTAGGACCTTTTTGTGAGGTACTTTTGTGGCCTCTCCAGCTGTTATAGGTGTCTGGTCAGGTACATGCCAAACAGGGCATTATATTCGATGAATGGTCTAATGAGGGGTGAGTACAGAGGGATGAGGACCTCTTTCTTTCTGGATGTCAACCCTAAGATGTGCCATGTAGAAGGGCTTTCTGACCACAGTGGCAATGTGGTGGCCAAAGGTGAGGTGGCTGTCGACCTGGGTGCCCAGGTCTCTTATGGCCCCTTCAGTGTTTAGTGGGCTCCCATCGGTGTGGTAATTCATGGGAGCTGAGTTTTTTTCCAAAGGGAATGGTAACACATTTTTGGCATTAAGCTTAAGGCCATGGTTCCAACACCAGTCATTGGTTAAGAGAGGCCATTTTGTAGGATGTCTGCATCACTTGGGGAGTTGATAATGACTCCTAGCTTGCAGTCATCAGTGAACTTGGTCAGCCAGAGTCCCTCTGTGTTGGGCTGGACTTCTGAGAAGTAGATGCCAAACAGGAGAGGGCCCAGAACCAAGCCCTGTGGGACTCCACTCATGACTGGTCGACAGTCTGACTTGGAATTCACAACTTTCACTCTGTGGGTCTTGCCTGTGAGCCAATTTGCAATCCACCTAGTGATATAAGGAATGATCCCTAGTTTGGTGAGTTTATCAATGATACCCAAGTGGGGAATGATATCAAAGGCCTTGGCCAGGTCACAGTAGGCTGTATCCACTGCCTTACCCTCATCCACAGCCTTGGTGACTGTCTCGAAGAAGTCAACCAGGTTCAGCAGGCAGGCTCTCCTCTTGATGAAGCCAACTGTGTGGGGTCAAGAGTCTGGAGATTGCCTGTATCTTTGCTGAGCAGGTCCATGATGATGTGCTCCATAGCTTTTCATACCAGACTCATCAGGCTAATGGGATGGCAGTTCCCAGGGGCTGTAGTTGATCCCCCTTTGTGGAGAGGGATGACTGTAGCAGTGCACCATGCATTAGGGACAAAGCATGAGGTAAGGCTGTGATTGAACAGGGCACACAGGTGTGGTGCCAGTTCATTCTTTAGCTCATGTAGGAAGCAGCCAGGGATAGTATCAGGTCCCATGGACGCTGTATTCTTGGCTTTGGACAATGCAGCATTTACCTGTGCTGCAGAAATGGTGGGTACCAGTCTTTCTTCTGGTATTGTGATAGGGCTCTTAGGGGGGAGAGAGGGGTAAAGTTGGCACTGAATCTGTCGGCCAGTATGTTGGCTATATCTGTTGGCTCGGTATAGGAGGTACCATTGTGCAATAACTTGGAGCAAATCTGGGTATTGCCTTGGAGGTTCCTGATATAGCCATAGAAGGCTTTGTGGCTGTTTTTGGTGTCAGCCATAATTCTGCCTTCATAGCTGGCTTTAGAGGATTTGATAAGAGATCTCAAATTTTTTTTGTGTCTGCTAAGGGAGTTTTTCCAGCCTTGTGGCTTCATTTTTTTCTGCAACAGTTTCTTCCTTCTGTTGTAGAGTTTATTGATGGCTGGGGAACACCAGATTGGCTTCCGTTTTTTGGAGGAGAGCGTTTTGGTTCTATTTGGTATGTCAAGATCCATGCGTTTGTGTACGTGCTTGTACAGTGCATTGGTGTATGATTCGGCAATCATGAAGCTATTTTCCATTGGCATGGGTGCCGAGAAGTTAGTCACCTCTGTTTTTAGGAGCCCAAAGTCAGCTTTGGAAAATTTTACAGGGTGATCACCTTAGCTGGGGGTGTAGGTGAGATGGAGATTTCCCTGGTGATCAGTTTGTGATTGGAATTAACCAGGGAGGAGTTGACTACAGGTGTGGAACAACAGCCTCCCATGTTGGTGATAACCAGGTCGAGAATGTTGCTTCCTCTAGTGGGAGTCAGAATGAGCTGGTCCAGGGCATTGGAATTAATAAATTCCAGGAAGCATTGGACCTGTACATTGGTATTAGAATAGTTTTCCCAGTTGATGGAATGGTAGTTGAAGTCACCCAGTATGAGACTATTGGACTAGACCTTGAGAGATTCCAGGGTGCTTAGGAAGTTGGAGTGAGAGTCAAGGGATATGTTTGGGTTTCTGTAGCAGGCTATGACTTGTATCACAGTCTTACCCAGTGTTAATTGCACCTGAAGTATATCGGATGCATTATACTGGGCTACCAGTCTAGTGGTGTGTGCATCCTTTATGAATATGGAGACACCACCGACTTTGGAGCTTCCAGACATATTCTGGGGTCAAAAGGTATGGAATGTGTTGTAGTCTGGGAGTACAGGGGTGATTTCTGCCTCTTTAAACCAAGTCTCCATTACAGCACAGATGTTGACATTCTCCATTTTGAGGAGAGCTTCGAACGAGTGCATCTTGATATTTATTTATTTATTTATTCATTTAGTTTACATTTGTTAACCGGTGGTGTCTGACTGAGCTGTAAAGGCTCTTTTTCAGCAGAGGACCAGGGAGAAAAGCTCCACAAAGAAAAATTACAGATACATTTAGTTATTTAGACATGATCAGTATACACACAAATTACAAAAGACATGTTTTTACAGTGGTATGCGGCACATCAACAGTTACAGTGGAGAGAACAAACAAAAAAATATTAATTTAAAAATAAAGGTAATTAATAGATGCGTGGTGTACAGCTGAAATTTGGAACATAGGTAGAATACATACATAGTACACAGGTACAGTACATACATTGTAGATTAGCCAGTGTTTGTGAGTAAGATTGAAAACTATTATCAAGTACTCTAGATTTAGCATGTATACCTTATCCTCTTTCACAAGCCTGGGGAGCAATCATGGCACTGCCAACTTTGCTTGCGATGTTGCCTGATAAGGTCTTTAAAGAAGGCTTTGGATGATGTGTTTTGAATGCTAGTGGGGACAGAGTTCCATTTTTTAGCCACTGAACCACTATATAGCGCATCTCCAAAGCTAATGTAGCTGTTGGTGACTTCTAGTAGTAGTTTGCTTGATGATCTAAGAGGCCTTTTGGCTGAGTGATGTTGTACTAGGTTTTTGAGGGCAGGACACTTATTGGGAAGGTAACAGATCGAATGACAGAGGCAGAGCTGATTGTAGGTTAGGAGGTTGGGCAGTTCAAGCCAGTGGAGCTGTCTCAAAGCAGTACAGTGATGAGTTCTATATGAGCAATTTGCAGCAAAGTGGGCAATTCTGTTATAGCAGGCTTCCATTTTGCTTAGTTCAGTTTTGTTGAGATTAGTCAGAATGGGAGATGCATAGAGTAGGGTGGATAGAAGTTTGGAGCGAGCAATGGCTTATCTTGTGTTGTTGGTAAGAAATGGTTTGATACGGTAGAGTGATCCCAGTTTGGCATGTACTTTTTTAATAGTTAAGTTGAGATGACTATTAAATTTTAGGTGCGAGTCTATGGTTATTCCCAATAGCTGAGCATGTGCCACTGGAGCGATTGAAGTAGCATTTGTGGAGTAGATAGTGAATTGACTGTTAGTGTTTTTGTTAGAACTGGTTATAATCATAAGCTGAGTTTTCTTTGGATTGAGGATAAGTTGGGCTTTGTTAAGGTAGTTTTCAACATCGGAGAATGCTAGTTGAGTTGTTTGCAGGAGGGTGGGAATGTTTTGTGCAGCACAGATTAAGGTAGTGTCAGCTGCATCCTGAATGATAGATGCATGCTGTGTGGCAGTATGGAGGTCATTTGTGAAGACTGTGAATAGTAGTGGTCCTAAGTTAGAACCCTGTGGGACTCCTATAGTTATGGGCAGCTGAGGAGAGAGAGAATTTTCCCATTTCACAGCTTGGTACCTGTCAGTTAAGTAGCTTTGGAACGAGGTAAGAGTGGAATTTGATAGGTGATATTGGTTTAGCTTGTTTAGCAGGATTTGGTGTGAGACTGTATCAAATGCTTTGGACATATCTAAAAAAAAAGTTGACACCTGTAGGCCTTCATTTTTGAGATGGTTTACTGTCTCTGTGAAGTAGAGGAGGGCTGTAGTGGTACTATGGGCAGGTCTGAAACCATGCTGAGTAGGTGATAGGATGTTGCTGTCTAGGAGATAGTTTAGCATCTGGGTACGGATGCATTTTTCTAGGATTTTGGCCAGGGGGAGAGTAAAGCAATGGGTCTGTAGTTATTAAGTTTAGTGGAGGTCCTGCCTTTATGTATGGGTGTAACATAGGATATTTTCCAGAGTTTGGGCACATAGTTTTCAACAACTGATCTGTTTATGAGAGTGGAGACTGGGATAGCAATAGCATCTGCTGTAAGTTTCAAGAAATAGCTGGGGAGTAGGTCGGCTGCTGTTGATGAGGTTTTTAGTTTGGAGAGCATGCTTTTGATTGAAGTGGTGGAAACTGTTTTGAGGGTAAAGCTTGTATTAGTGTTATTTGTGTTGGGGGGATAGTGAGGAAGGAACTGTCCTGTGATACTAAGGATAGAACTGAGTTCACAAAGTGGGAGTTGAATTGTGTTTCGATGGGAACTTTAGTGTCAGGGGTGGTTGGTTTGGGGGTAGCCTTTTGGGTGGATTTTAGTAGCTGGTTTACATTTTTCAAAAATTTTTGGGGGTTGTGTTTTATTTTGTTTGTAATGTTGTGTAGTAAGATTTTTTTGTCCAGCCTAATGCATTTTTTTGCACAGTTGCGCAGTTCTTGGTACTGAGGGTCTAGCATTGAGCAACATGACCCTCAGATTGCATTTGTTTGTAGCAGTTACAGTAGACTTTTGGTCTTTGGAATGCTGCCTAAAAAAGGCACTATAGTGGTGGCAAGACCTTAGCCAGCAGCTGGAATCCCATGGGTGACAGATGCAGGCCATCTCTGGCAAAGCATCGAGGTCTGTCGATCATGTCATCCCAGGCAGACAGATACTGGATCTCCTTAGAATGACACCAGAAACTTAGCCAATTATTTAAGTCAATCATTTTCTGCTAATACTGTGGTATCAGTCTAGGTGATGGTAGAATACTGCTCAGGACTAGGGTCATACCTGCCTGGGCCACATAATCTGAGAGGTCCATCACATCTCTTTTTTTGTAGTCCAGGGAGGTACATCTCAGGCCACTCACACCCACATGGACAATGACTGAGTCATATTTGTACTTGTTATGGAGTGACCTCAGTGCATGTGTCATGTGGCAGATCCTGGCACCTGATAGGCAACTGACTGTCACTTTCTCCTTGATCATCCTAGTGAGTGGGATACCACTGTGCCTCACATTTGAGTCTCCTATGATTAGTACATTGGGCAAAGTGTTCTGCCTTAAGGGCTTAGGGTGAGGGGCACACTGTGGTTGTGAGCTATATGTTCTGAGGTTGGTGTTGTGTTGTGGTGGTCGAGTGCATTTCTTTCTTGGGGGGGCTCTGTTGCTTGGGTAAATTTTTATTGAGAGCCTCCGCAAAGGTGGGTGTATGATTTGTGTTTCTATGTATGAGTTGTGATGGTTGGCAAATTGGAGGGCTGTGTGTTCCATGTAGTGAGTTGCAAGTGTTGACCTTCCCCTTTTGACCAGCTAGTCCAGTCTTGGCTGGAGAGTGCACTGCTTCCAATTTAGTGATATAAGTGCATCTCTCACATGTATGAGTGTTGGGAGGTAAGAGGAGAGGGTTGTCTGTGTACATGAGACAGTTGCTACGCTGTCTCAGAATGCCCAAGTACACCAGGCCTGCAGGAGAAAGCACACAGGAAATTGTCCTAGAATCAAACCAGGAGGGGTGGTCATAACTAATAAGTACTGGTGCTGTTACTGCGTAGGAACAGCTAGTGCTGATAGCACCTAAGTGTGCTACAATAAATGCTACTAAAGCCTGTTAAAGTGCTAGTTGATTAAGCTAATTGAAGTGCAAGAAGTAAAAGAACAAGCATGTTGTAAGGGAAAAATTGAAGAGCAGACTTTCTGGCACCGGTAATAGTTCACCTCAGCTGAGCGCCACTGCGTGGTGCACACAACCACTGGCTTTTAAACCAGAAATTTGAAAGGGATGGAAAAACTGCCCAAATGGCCAATAAACTACAATTTCTGGGCCAAAAAACACTCCTATTGTGGTAGATAAACTACCTAGTGATTACCACTCCCACTGATAAGCTAGAAGGCTTCCCTCCAATACAGAAAGGTCTGGGGGACTCAGAAACTTACAAAACAGTCCTGGATACAGCAAATCTGTATCTGGACTAGACTAGTTACAAGAAAGGCGGGAAACAAGCTTAGAACTTTTTTTGTTGTTTTTTTTTTTTTTTTTTTACAGAAAAGCAGCTAAAACAGCAGAAAAACACTATAAATGCAGTGCAAGCTAACACACTTGAGTGTGTAGCAGTATTCTTGCAATCTAGTGCCTATATTTAAGAAGAAATGTACTAACTGGCATTTTAAGACATTTTATTCCAATTAGTAATTTCAGTAATGAGTTTTACTACTTGTGGAGATTTCTTGTAATGGAGTTCCAATAGACTTTGTATTTGAGAAATATTATGAGAAAGACAGATATATTATATATATCTATTGGGTTACACTAAGGCAAACTGTCATATTTATCATTGATACTACTGTGAAATTCTTTACCACCCGACATATTTTGGACTTTTTTATTTTGTAAATATTGTACATATTTTCTATGTGTTCTGTCCAAAGGAAACACAAACCAAGAAAAACAAATATAAGGTATCCAGAAAACCACTCAGCTGGTACTCGTAACAACAGTTTATTGGGTTCTCAATAAAACCGCACTCAAAACACGATAGTCCACAGATTAAGCACTTCCGTCGGAATAACCAACTTCATCAGAATACACATTTATTTATTTTATTTAACATTTGTTGACCGGAAATGTCCGACTAGGTTCCACAGAGCCTGTTTTCAGCGGAGGCCCGGGGAGAAACACTCCAGATGCATGTCTTTGGAATGTGGGAGGAAACCAGAGTACCCGGAGGAAACCCACGCGAACACAGGGAGAACATGCAAACTCCACACAGAAGGCACCCCAGCCGAGAATCGAACCGGAGAACCTCTTGCTGTGAGGCGACAACGTTAACCGCTGCACCACTGTGCCGCCCACATAATATAACTCAAAGGATTTAAATACCCTCGCAAAAAGCAAAAACCCTGACATCGCATACTACTATTAGATCACTTCCTGTCAACTAATGCACATATTTAAAGGAAATAATACCTGACTTAAGTTGCCAGGACATATGAAAAAGTATACTCCCATATTGCAAATAAATATAAAAATGTAAACACACATACATATCACCAATGAATATAAATGTATATAAATATATAACAAACAACTGTATATACTAAAATACAGAAAAATGGGGTAATAAACTCATGAAGTAACAATAAAAACCTTTTAAATATTTAGGGGAGGGAGGGGGGCCTACTGGAGATAGTTGAACCCTGTAAACAAGTTATTCAGGTCATTCAAAATGATGATGCTGATTTTACTACTTATAATTTTACCACTGAGGAAACCAAGAACGTAGCTGCTCGAACTTCAGTTAAATAATAAACGTATTTATTTAAAAACAATTCAAACAAGGTTAAGCGCTTTCATCTATATTACTAGACTTCATCAGAACACTAAAAACACTTATTTAAAAGTTTAAATACTATATTCTAACCAATGGCATTCAATAATTAACATTTAGACAAACCTCCATATTATATCATTTCCCCTTCATGAATATATGAGTACACAAACACTTACATATATCTCATCCTGGCTTCTATTATTGGTTTGATAGGTATATTATCGTTGATACCTGGTACAATGGTGGCATTTAACAATATTTGCCATCTCACCTCCTTCTCACTCAATAATGCCTTCATATTCCCCCCTCTATGGTGTGGGAATAATACTTCCAGTAAGGCAAACCTAAACGTTTGAATTGTTTTTAAATAAATACGTTTATTATTTAATTGAAGTTCGAGCTGCTACGTTCTTGGTTTCCACAGTGTTTTTTTTTTCTTGTGTTTATTGAAGTGGTCATAACTACATGGTTCCTGTTTTTGTACTATTTATAATTTTAGTCAAGTTTGTGTTGATGTTGAGTGGGCTAATTTGTTCACGAAAGGGTTGAATTTTGCCCCGGGGAAATCAGCAAATGGTGACAGTATTTTAAACCTTAAAATGTACATGAGGAAATTAAATTTAGGGGTACATTTTGATAATACCATTACTCATAATGCCCAACAGTTGCATAGACGCAGCACCTTTATTCCACTTACCCACCCTCTTCTTGTGATTTATGAGACACTTTGTGAAAATGAACTTAGGAAAATAATTTTGAATAGTAATCACAGGGATTATGTTAACAATTTGGACAAAAAAGAATGGATGTTACTTCAAGACCTCATTAGTAACAATAACATTAGGCTTATGAAGCCTGATAAGGGGGGAGGGATGGTCATTATGAATTATGTGGATTACAATAATAAAATGTTTGATCTTTTGTATACTGACACTTATCAAGAAGTGTCAGTTAATGAGATGAATCTAGCGTATGGGAACATTAATTTGACCACTGAGGAACTGTTACTTAATCAACAGATAAGTACTGACACACATACGTTTTTAGAGTGTAAAGCCCCCAGAACACCTACCATCTTCGGCATCCCGAAGATACATAAATCCACCCAGAATCCCCCTCTATGTCTGATTACGGATGCCAAGGCTTTGAAAACATATGGGCTGGCCAAATTTGTGGACCATCAATTGAAAGGTCTAGTGGAAAAGACACCTTGGATTATTAAAGATGCATGGGATTTTTTATGTAGAATACATCTAGATATGTATGATGATGGCCTTATTATGACCACTTTGGACATCAAGGATCTATTTTTAGTAATCTCACATGAGGAGGGGCTTGATTGGTTTTATTAATATCTATGTAGGCATTCTGATTTAAGTTTTGACACCAAGCATACCATTAAGACCTGTATAGAACTTGTTTTGGAAAATAACTTTTTAAGCTTTGATGGCCACCTCTTTAAGGAAACTTTAGGGGTGGCCATGGGAGCATGTTGAGCCCCTATATTTGTCAACGTGGTTTTGGCACACTGGGAGGAGGAATACATTATGAATTCATGCTACAAAGACTATTGGGTCCTATATGGTCATTATTTGGATGACATAGTCCTTTTATGGAAAGGGGGTGAGGACAAACTAGGTGAGTTTTTTGAATACCTTAATAGTACCACTGATGTTTTAGAATTTACCCTGAATTCTGACATAGAGAGCTTGAACTTTTTAGATGTTACTATTGTGAAGGATTATATGAGTAAATCTTTTATATCTAAGCTGTACAGGAAACCTACGTATTCAAATACATTTTTACATTTTGAGAGCTGGCACCCGATTCATCAGAAAGAAGTCCCTAGTTAAGGGACAATTTATCAGAATCACTAGAATTTTGTCAGATGAAGGGGACTTCCAAACAGAATGTGATAAACTTATTGATATGTTTAGAAGAAGGGGTTACCCTATGAATTTTTTAAAAGAAATCGAAAATGAGGTTACTGTCAAAAGACGGAATGGGTTAATAGTAAAAGTTTTATTCAGTGGTTGTGGTATTGATGATGGAAAGGTTAGAGATAGATTACATTCTAATAATATTTTTTCATGATCGTGCACCCTAACCTTCACCTTGGATTTTAATGAAATCAAAAACACATTGGTTAATTTTTGGCCAGTGATGTTACTGGACCAGGATGTTTCTAAAATTGTAGGGGATAAACCAGTGTCTACAAAAAGGATGATAGCTTTAAAGCACTCTTGGAAAGACAGAAGAAAGAGAACAAAACTAGTGGATGACTTAAATGTGGTAGGTGTGGGCAGTGCCCATATGTCATGGAGGGTGAATATATATTTATCAAGAATTTTGGACGAATTTACCCCAGTAAAAAACTTGTTTTTCAAAAAGGGTGGTATATATTGCTAAGTGCGGGTTATGCAACATATTTTATGTGGGCAAATGAAAAGTGATTTTAAGCAGAGAGTATATGAGCACTGCTATGATATTAAATGCAAAAATAAAAACAATGCACTTTTCAATCATGTGGACAAATATCCAATGCGTTTTTTTAGGTTTTTTGCCATTGATCATGCAGACTGGGACCCCGGGGTGGCCCAGTGGATGATTATTTAGAATTATTAGAGTTAAAATGACAAATTAAGTTGAATGCAGGCTCATATCCTGGTATTAACGAGCGTATAAGTATTATGCCCTTGTTGAAGCTAAGAGCTTTGTTTTATATTTAAAAAAGATTTTAAAAATATTCAAAAAATATTTAAAAGGTTTTTATTAAGCACTTGGGCTTTCAAGCCAGTTATTTTACATTAAGAGGGTTCGTGGTCTGCACTCTTGTGGGAGGAGAGGCTGGACTCTGCCCTTCTGAGCTGGGAATTTCTGGTTAAAGGCTTATAGTGCATGCATATCTGAACCGTTTCTTACTGAAGTTGGTGCGCCTTGTTTGCTGTGGCATAGACTGGATTCAGGCCTGCTGGATCTAGCTTTGTTTGTGTAACTTGAGCACTAATCCAGACATTCTCTAAAGTATTCAATGGTATTTATTACTGCTTGGTTGTAACTTGATTAAAGTGTAGCTATCATTCAAGTCTTTTGGATTAAGCACTTGGGCTTCAGACCAGTTGTTTTACATTAGGAAGGTTTGTGGCAAGCACTGTGGTGGCAGGACAGGTAGCTTTCATCCTTCTAAGTTGGGAACTGCTGATTGAGAGCCCAGTGTCCAAGTGTATTAGTTCTGGTTTAGGCACTTGGGCTTCAGGCCAGTTATTTTACATTAAGAAGGTTCGTGGACTGCACTCTTGTGGGAGAAGAGGCTGGACTCTGCCCTTCTGAGCTGGGAATTTTCTGGTTAAAGGTTTATAGTGCCTGAATATTTGAACTGTATCTTACTGAAATTGGTTCACCTTGTTTGCTCTAGCATAGACTAGATCCAGGCCTACTGAATCTAGCTTTGTTTATATACTTGTTGTTTGTTTGCTTGTTATTTCCCTGGAAGCTAATTCACCTAATACACAACTTCTCAGCGCTTCTGTGGATCACTAGTGATATCTGCATTGCTTACTGTACTTATTTCCTTGTTTCACTTGAAAGAAAGTTACTGTTTGTCGTTTTGCATTTAGTTACTTGTATCACATTGCACTCAAGTTACCTGGCACTTGCTCACTAAAGCAATTATATAAGTCAGCACTAAAAATTAAAAGCACTACACCCTCACTCCCCACTGGCCCTTGTTTTCAATTAAGGATTTCCCAATATTATTCTAGCATGTCCAAAGGTCAGTTGTCAATCTCCTCTCCGGTCCAGCTGGTGAATCTGGGAATCTTGAGGCAATGTTATAACTGCCTCATGTACACAGACAACCCTCTCCTCCTCCCACATAACACAAATACTTGAGAGATGCAGCTATTTAGCCAAACTGGAGGCTGAGCTCTCTCAACTCAGGACTGGCAAGACCAGACAGGAGGAGAAGGCAACTACACACACCACAAAACCAGCCTCACATAATGCTACCACTCCACTGAATCAAACACATAAACACACAAAGACATACTCGGAGGCTCTGAGTAAAAATTTACCTAAACAGCAGAGGCCTCCAAAGCAGACACCCAAACAACTGCTACCTCAAGACACCCCACAAGCAACACATAAACCACAAAAGCAGTGTGCAAAGCAGTCACAGCCCTTAAGGCCAAATACAACACCAAACATACTTGTCATAGGTGACTCCATAGTCAGACACACTGACGTCCCACTCACCAGGCTGAACAAGGAGAGGGTCACAGTAAGCTGCCTATCGGGCGCTAGAATCCGCCACATAACACAAGCACTCGGGTCACTCCACAGCAAGTACAAATATGACACAGTCATTGTCCATGCTGGTGTGAAGGACCTGAGACGTACCTCCCTGGACTGCATGAAAAGAGACATAGAGGAGCTCTCTGATTATGTAGCCCAGGCAGGTATGACCCTAACCCTGAGCAGTATCCTTCCTTCACCAAGAATGATGCCACAATATAGAGACAAGATGATCAGCTTTAACAATTGGCTTAATGTCTGGTGTCATTCAAAGGGGATCCAGTGTCTGTCTGCCTGGGATGACACGCTTGACAAGCCACGCTGCTTCGCAAGGGACGGCTTGCACCTGTCACCCTGGGATTCGGATATTGGCTAAGGCTCTTGCCACCCCATAGTGCCTTTTTAGGCAAGGCTCAAATTCTAAACCTACCACCCTAGAAAACAAAAATGGGAAGAAATTGAGGGTAATGCTGCTCAATGCCAGAAGTCTAAATCTCAAAATGCACGCACTCGAGGCCCTTCTCAGTATGGAGAACATCGATGTCTGTGCTGTAACTGAAACCTGGTTCAAGGCTCCTGAGAGCACCCGGCACTATTAGGTTTTACCTCATATCATGCGTTCGCCCCAAAACCCGGACCACTCCACAAAAGGAGGGTGTATCCATATTCATAAAGGATACTCACACCTCCAGGTTGGTGGCAACGCATGAAGCTTCGGAAACCATCCAGGTGCAACTAACAATAGGCAAAACTGCTCTACAAATTGTAGCATGCTACAGGCCACCCTCTCAAACTCAGGAACCCCACACAGCCTTCCTGAAGACACTGGAGGGTATAAATGTATCTCCAAACACCATCATATTGGGTGACTTCAACTACCCGAATATAGACTGGGAACATTACTCAAGCCCTAACTTTCTAGCCCAACGGTTCCTGGAGTTCATAAATTCAAATGCCATGGAACAGCTAGTCACTGTTCCCATGAGAGGAGAAAATATACTAGATCTCATTGTCACAAACATGGGGACAAAATGCTCCACACCGAAGTATATCCCTCATTGGTGAGATCTGATCATAAACTAATCTCACTGGAAATCCACATCCCGCCCCCACCCCAAACAAAAAGACCATAGTGAAGAACTTCTCTAAAGCAAACTTCACACTACTCAAGACTGGTGTGGTATCCTTCAAGGCCCCTGAGTCAGAGGAAACCACAACCCAAGCTGCGGAAGCCCTTACAAATGCCTTCTATGAACACCTCCAGGACTGCATGGATCAGGCAATCCCAAATAAAACCAAGACTCTTTCCACAAAGGGCAAACGTCCAGTCTGGTGGACCCCAGCCATTAACAAACTTTACAATAAGAGGAGAAAGCTATTACATGATAGAACAAAATCCATAAAAGGGAAGTCACCCTGATCATTATTAGTAAAAAATACGAGCACTCATAAAATCAACTAAGGCCAATTTTGAGAGAAAAATTGCCATGGATTCAAAGGACAATCATAAGGCCTTTTTCAGCTATGTTAGGAACCTGGGTGGAAACTCACAGATATGCTCAGAATTAGTCCAAAATGATACAAAAATCACTGAACCCACAGACATTGCCAACATACTGGCAGACAGGTTCAGTGCAAACTTCACCCCTCTCCCCTAAAGGAGAGATAACTATCCCAGCCGAGTGTAGCCTCCCGGACATCTCAAATGCGCAGGTGAAAGCTGCTCTCTCTAAAGCTAAAAACACAGCATCAATGGGACCGGATGGTGTCCCCGGCTGTGTGCTACACGAGCTAAATGAGGAATTAAACCCGCACATAAGGCAGCTGTTTAATCTCAGCCTTACCACAGGATACGTGCCCAAGGAGTGGCGTGACGGCAACTGTGGTCCCACTCCACAAAGGTGGCGCCTCTACGGACCCTGGTAATTACCGCCCCATAAGCTTAACAAGTCTAGTCTGCAAAGCTATGGAGAGGATCATAATGGAGCTCATAAACAAAGATATAGGGGACTTGCAGACATTGGACCCGACCCAGTTTGGCTTTGTCAAGGGAAGATCATGCCTTTTGAACTTGGTCGACTTCTTGAAATAGTCACCAAGGCCATTGATGAGGGAAAGGCAGTCCATACAGCCTACCTTGACCTTGCAAAGGCTTTCGACACAATACCCCACTCGGGTATTGTAGAAAAACTTACCAGCTTAAATGTAAACCCATATGTCACAAGATGGGTTGCAAACTGGCTTAAGGACAGAACCCACAGGGTTAGAGTTGCTGGCGCTGTGTCAGACTCCAAGCCGGTCACAAGTGGTGTCCCACAGGGCTCGGTCCTTGGCCCCTATTGTTTGGCATCTACTTCTCAGAAGTACAGGCCAACATGGGAGGACTTTGGCTGACAAAGTTTGCAGATGACTGCAAACTGGGCCATAGTGGAAAGTGCATCGGACACTGATATCCTTCAGAAGGGACTCACGGAAACAGATAGCTGGTGCCAGAGCCATGGCCTGAAGTTAAACGCCAAAAATGTATAGTCATACCCTTCGGGAAAAACAAGGTAACCCCAAGCTACCATATAGGTGGCAATCCACTAAGCACAGAAGAGGTTATCAGGGACCTGGGGACCCAGGTTGACAGTGGCCTTTCTTTGACACTCACATTGCTAAAGTGGTTAGAAAGACCTTCTACATTGCCCACCTGATCATGAAGGGATTCACATCCAGATCTAGTGAGGTCATTGTTCCCCTGTACTCTTCACTTATCAGACCAATGATCGAGTACAATGCCCCATTCGGGATGTATCTCACCCGACATCTGCAGCAATTGGAGAGACCCCAAAAGTTCCTCACCAAAAGGATAAAGGGACTCCAAAATCTGTCATATGCTGCCAGATTGAAGAAACTCCAGCTCTATTCAGTCGCATACCGTCTGCTCAGAGGTGACATGTGCCTGACATACAAGGCCATGTCCAACCCGGAATTAATGGACATGCTCCACCTCAAAAATCCAAATCCACCAAAACCACTAGAGCAAGCGACTTAAACCTTAGCACGGATATAAATAGGACGTGCTGGAGGGATAGATTTATCACTCAGAGACTCCCTATGCTGTGGAATAAAATCCCGGTCCATGTGAGGCAGAGCACCTCGCTGACTCTGTTCAAGAGAAATCTAGACCTGTGGATGGGAGATCGTAGGTTTACCCCGGGAATCATCTCTGGGTCACTGCTGGACAGAGGCACAACAAACTAATGGGCACAGTATTTTTTCATATAAGGGGTGGCGTAAGCCACAATAATTTGGGCTAGGCTTATAAATGCCTTAGGGCAGATAGCCTAGTATAAACCTATGAACCTATGAACCTATTGTTACTTCATGGGTTTATTACCCCATTTTTCTGCATCATAGTATTTACAGTTGTTTGTTATATATTTATATACATTTATATTCATTTGTGATACGTATGTGTGTTTACATTTTTATATTTATTTGCAATATGGGAGTATACTTTTTCATATGTCTTGGCAATTTAAGTCAGGTATTATTTCCTTTAAATATGTGCATTAGTTGACAGGAAGTGATCTAATAGTAGGATGTGATGTCAAGGTTTTTGCTTTTTGTGAGGGTATTTAAATCCTTTGAGTTGTATTATGTGTATTCTGAAGAAGTTGGTTATTCTGACAAAACCGCTTAATCTGTGGACTATCATGTTTTGAGTGTGATTTTATTGAGAACCCAATAAACTGTTGTTACGAGTACCTGCTGAGTGGTTGTCTGGATAACTTATATTTGATTTTCTATGTGTTCCTTCAAGCATCATAATAAAGTTTAATGTTTAAGATCATTTTCTGTATAGTAGAACCCTAATCTAATGCATAGCAAATCTTTTGTGACTCTTGCTTCAGATCACACTTTATTCAGATGGATCAGCCATTAAGTATATAGAGAGGGGTAATTCAAAATAAATCCCAAATTACTTACACGCATCAGTTTTCAGTGAAGTACAAAACAATACCTAGAAGTTTAAAAAAAAAGAAAAACATGAACTGCAGAGCATTCCCGACAAGTGCAAACATTAAATGCAGTTAGATGCCTTGTAGTTAATAGTACATTAATTTTTTCATTCTTCATTTTCCACCTTAATCCAGTTCAAGGTGTTGGGGAGCAAGATCCTGTCCCAGCACATAATGGGCAAAAAGCAGAGAAACTACCTCTGCTGGGCCCATTGCTGGATGACTAAGCTCACGGATGCACCTTCACTCTCACACACACACACACACACACACACACACACACACACACACACACACACACACACACACCTACAAGCAGTTTAGAGGTTTACCAGTTCACCCACAACCTATCTTTTATGAAAGTAGACTACATCAATTATCAAATTAGATTCAAAACACTGCCTTTATTTGTTTAGCTTGTGGCTAAACAAGTTCTTGCCAAATGAGGAGACAAACTGTTTTCATTGAATAGTAAGAAATCTGTACTGCTTTTCTTATTCTCTTACTTCAGATTTGCTAAAAATTAACTTGGATTGTGTCATGCAAAATGGATAGAAAACAGGGTTCTCCAAACAAATCTGCATATTTCACTTCCACAACTCCAATGAACTCTCCCAGACTGCCCAAGCAGTATCAGACACTGCACAGCCATATAGGACTAGTGGCTCATGTTCTGCCCACATGTCAGTGTCTCTCCTTTGTATTTAAAACCAAGGTTTTCCTTGTGGCTTTGTGGCTGGTGCTGCAGAAAGCCACAATTACAACTTAAACGGCTTCAACGAAAATGTCTGCCACCTTCATGGCATAGAGGTACAAAGCACTGAATACTTGAAAAAGTATTCATCTTCAAGTAACCGCTGGGTACTGAATGACTCAGGTGCAGGGAGGTGGAAATGAGCAGCTGCTGCCAATTTTCCTGTCTCAAGGAGGAGAAGAAGGCAGATCAACCAGTTATAGCACTGGCCTGTAGTGAAGCTTTAGGCTTGCTGCAGCACTGTGTGCACACATGCAGTGACCACAGTTACAGACAGAAGTTGGTGTATGAGTTGAAGCAACCCTGGATCACTGGGCTGGTAATAGTATATCCCGTCTTCAGTAGCATGCATACTAGATCAATGGAAGAAGCTTGTCAGTATGATTAAGTCCAAAAACAATCCTCTTAGTTATCATTGTTAGTGTTTGGGTATTTCCTGGGCATGGGGAAAGGTAGGGTCTGCCCTTAAACATGGGTAGCTCTACTTGTGGGATTTGAAGGCAGAACCTCAGTCCACTGGAATGATAGACATCTCTAATGTGAGCTTAATATCTATAGTGGGGGTTACAGGCCTGGTAAAGAAGCTCAAAGTTATTGTCCACCAAAAGACTTCTAAGATGGCTGCACACTGATCAACATCTTAATTTTAGCTATCGTAATGTGAAGAAAACTGAGAAAAGGGAGGCAGTGAATTTGTCAGTTTATATAAAATTCAGTTACTGGCTAGTAAGTACACTGTGTGGATGCCAGCAAAGAAGAACTTTTGAGGACCTGAAAGAAAATCAACCAGAAAAGGCGAAGGGAAAACACTGACTGGGAAAATCCTGCAACTGTTCAGCAAAAAGCAATACAAGCTTCAGTTTTGGTTCAAGAGATGTCTTCTAGTAACTTAGTGGGCAAAAGTAAATCAGAGATGATTAAAATAAGTGAAACATTGAAGGAATATATCAACTCAAATAAAAAAAGACTGGAAAAAATAGAAGATGCTTTAACTAGATGTCCAGATGAACTAATAAAATTGCAAAAATCAAAGGTTGTGATGAAGAAAATGCTAGCTGAATATGAAGCTTCTCAAAAAGAGCTATATCAAAAAATAGTAGTCTTACAAGATAGAACACACAGAGAAAACCTGAGATTTTCTGCTGTACTAAAGAAACTTGAAGTAACAGACTGCATTAATGTTACAAAAGCACAGTTAAGTACTTTGACTGGTGTTCCACATCAGGATTCGTTAATTGAAAGGACACATCATTTATCTGTTCCAAACCTGGCCATGAGAATGCAGCCAATATCTATATTAGTAAAGATGAGGATAGATCCTGACAAAAACTGCAGCAGAAGTGAAACTACCAAAACTTTGAGACTGCAGAGTGTAGAAAGTGATTACTCATTGTACACCAGGCAGAAGAGACACATTTATCCCAATAATTAGAAAATGTTGAGATGCAGGTGTGAGATTCAAGAGGCTGTATCCAGCTAGCTACAGGTTATTTTTTCTTGGAGGACTAAAGACATATTTTTATGTAGAATAGGCTAAGGAAGAAACAAACAAAAAAATATCCAGCAAAAAAGTGAGCTAGCAATCAGAAGGGTACACTGCTTTTCATTCTTCTGATAATAAAGCTGATAGAGAGACTTTGCCAGCAAAAGCATTTCCAGTGTTTGAAAGGAAAATGCTTGAGAGCCAGAAAAAGCACATGAACTGACTAGAAGAATCAGGAGTACCTTGGAATTGAACTAGAGTATGGTGAAGGGAGACGGAGATGATCAGGAGGAATGCCAGCAACACTGGAATCAGTGAATACATGGGAGATTATAAAATATCAATCACATTTGTGAAATATGGCTTTGCAAGAAAGGTGTCTAAAAAAGACAGGACTTTTGTTGACTTTGTTAAACTTGTGGATGGGTTGTAAAGCATATACCCCACATTATGTCATTAATGACTAGAAGGACACAGAAGGAAAATATATAACTGTAAGTAAAACAATGTTTGTTCCTACTATTATTTGCAAAAAAAAAAATCATGATGTAAACTGCATGTTATACAGTAAAGTAGTTTTATATAGTGTGCATTCAGGAGTATTTTAAATATTTATAGGTTGATAGGTTCATAGGCGATTACTAGGCTAATGGCTTAAGAGCCCTCACAAGCCTAGCAAATATAACTTGATTTTAACCAATATATGGCAGCTAGGAGCAAGAGGATGGCATGGATTTGTGCTTATGCATTGAGTATCTTACAGATTGCCCCAGTCTATAAGGAGCATAGGCACTACCTCAGGTGTGAATTTGTGATTTACCATCCATTGATCCAAACTGCATTTGAAGAGGGCCGGGGAAGGGCTCTGCTTCATGTGAATAGGAAGCCTGTTTCAAAGTAGGGGCAATCTCTGAGACACATATCTGTCTCTCCAGCATGTTTTGTTTAAGTTGCTGACTAAATTTAGGTCCCTAGAGTGGGTGACCCTCATGCTGTTTGAAATGCAGATGTGTAGCAGCTCCATCAGGGATGGATTTGTGAGTGCCTTGTTGATCAGGCATAGGACACCCCTTAATATTTGGTTGGAGACAGAGTAATGCCATAGGGCTTTTAGTCTATCTGAATAGGACATATTGTTTACACCCTGTATTTTATTTATGAGGAACCTCTGAGGTCACTCCAGCTGCTGTAAGCGTCTAGTCAGGTACATGCCAAATGGTGTATTGTACTCGGTTATTGGTCTAATGAAGGTTGAGTACAATGAGACTATAATTTCTTTAGATTTGGATGCCATACCTTTATCTACAAGCTGTGCCACATAGAAGGACTTCCTCAACATTGTGGACACATGGCGGTCAAAGTTCAGACTACTAGCATCTGTGTACTTAGCTCTCTTACCTCTGAGTCTTCTGTTAGGGCTATTTTATTGATGTTGCAATTTGCAGGAATATTTAACTTCATAAGGGCATGATAATATATTTTTCTCATTTAGTTTTAGGCCATGGTTCTGACACCAATCATTTGTCTGATCTAGCCCCTCATGAAGGATATCTACATCACTGGAGGATTCAGTGATTTTCACCACCTTGCAGTCATTGGCAACATAGATTCATAGGTTCATAGGTAGGTACTAGGCTATTGGACCTAGGGCATATATAAGCCTAGCCAAAAAGGTACCCTGGCTTTCGCCACCCAAGAAAATTATTTTCTTGTGCCCCTGTTGAGCAGAGCCACAGAAGTGATCCCCGGGGTGAATTTCCTATCTCCCATCCAATCATCAAGATTTTTCTTGAAGAGTGCTAATGAAGAGCTTTGTTTGATATAGATAGATAGCTTGTTCCAGAGTATGGGAGCTCTCTGGGACATGAACCTATCCCTCCAGCATGTTCTGTTTATTGTGGTGACAAGGTTTAGGTCCCTAGAGCATGTAGCTTGAAGGGATAGGGATTTCTTTAAGTGGAGCATCATCCAACAGCTCTGGGTTTGACATGGCTTTGTATGTTAGGTAGAGATCGCCTCTGAGTAGGCGATATGCGACAGAGTAAAGCTGGAGTTTGTTGAGATGATCTGCGTAAGGCCTCTGTTTGAGACCAGTAATCCTCTTTGTGAGGTATTTCTGTGGCCTTTCCAGTTGTTGTAGATGTCTTGTGAGGTATATACCAAAAGGGGTGCTGTATTCGATAATGGGTCTAATGAGTGATGAGTAGAGGGGAACAATGACCTCTTTTTTTCTGGATGAGAAACCTTTTGTGATGAGGTGTGCCATGTAGAAAGATTTCCTGACTACTGTGGTGATGTGATTATCAAAGGAGAGACTACTGTCCACCTGGGTCCCAAGGTCTCTTATCACACTTTCGGTGTTACGTTTACTACCGTCTATGTGGTAGTTTATGGGTACAGAAATTTTACCAAAAGGGATGACAATGCACTTTTTGTCATTGAGCTTGAGGCCATGGGTTTGACACCAGGCATCTGTCTCAGTGAGGCCCTTTTGTAGGATGTCCACATCGTTAAGAGTTTCGATTATGGCTCCTAGTTTGCAGTCATCTGTGAACTTTATTAGCCAAAGACCTTCTGTGTTAGCCTGTACTTCAGAGAAGTAGATACCAAACAGGAGAGGACCCAGGACTGAACCCTGTGGTACTCCACTTGTCACTGGTCTGAAGTCAGATTTGGAGTCTGCTACTTTCACAGTGTGGGTTCTGTCAGTGAGCCAGTTGGCAACCCATCTACTGACATAGGGATTTATACCTAGTTTAGTGAGTTTATCTATAATTCCAGAGTGGGGAATGGTGTCAAAAGCCTTGGTGAGTTCTAGATAGGCTGTGTGAACCACCTTACCCTCATCTACGGCTTTGATGATCGCTTCAAAGAAGTCCATCAGGTTTAGGAGACACGATCTGCCTTTTACAAACCTGAACTGGGTGGGATTCAGAGTTTAGAGATTACCACCAATGTCATTGTTTATAAGTTCCATGATGATACATTCCATAGCCTTGCAGACCAGGCTTGTCAGGCTAATGGGGTGGTAGTTCCCAGTGTCCATGGTGGCACCCCCTTTGTGGAGTGGGATAATCATTGCTGTGCGCCATTCAGTGGGCATAAAGCCTGAGGTGAGGCAATGATTGAACAAGGTACTTATGAAGGGTGCCAATTTGCTCTGTAGTTCATGTAGAATGCAGCCTGGGATGTTGTCAGGTCCCATGGATGCTGTGTTCATGGCTTTGGAGAGTGTGTTGCTTACCTGTGCAGCCATGATTACAGGAGCTTTTCATTCTTCCGGTATAGAGATGGGCCCTTTAGTGGTTGAGAGGAGGGTAAAGTTAGCACTGAACCTATCTGTCAGGATGTTGGCAATATCAGTTGGCTCTGTATGTTTAGTGCCATTGTGCTGTAACAGAGCAGATCTGAGTGTTTCCATTGAGATTCTTGACATAGCTATAGAATGCGTTGTGGTTGTCTTTAGAATCAGTGATGGTTTTATTTTTGTAATTAGCTTTGGAGGATTTTATGAGGGATCTCAACTTCTTACTGGGACTGACCAGGGAGTTCTTCCAATCATGGGATTTTACTCTCTTTTGCAACACTTTCTTTCTTCTGTTGTAGAGTGTGTTTATGGCAGCGGACCACCAGATTGGCTTCCTTTTTTTGGAGGATAGCATATTGGTTCTGTTAGGAATTGCACAATCCATGCACTCGTGTAAGGGCTAATAAAGTGCATTTGTGTAGGATTCAGGAGTCATACCTCTATTGTCCATCTGTATGGGTGTCGTGATATTTGCCATTTCTGTCTTAAGAAGCATGAAGTCGGCTTTGAAGAAATTTTTTATGGTGGTTTCCCTAATGGGGGTTGGGGGCGGGATGTGGATGTCTAGGGTGATTAGCTTATGGTCGTATCTGACCAACAAGGAATTGACCTCTGGTGTAGAACACCGGTTACTCATGTTGGTAATGCCCAGGTCTAGGATATTGCTGCCCCTGGTGGGTGTGTGGATAAGTTGATACAAGGCATTGGAATTTATGAATTCCAGTAAACGCTGAGCAAAAGAGTTGGTACATAAGTAGTTTTCCCAATTAATGGTGGGATAGTTGAACTCACCCATTATTAGGGTGTTAGGTTGTATCCTAATATTTTCTAGTGTATCAAGAAATGAGGAGTGGGAATCCTGGGGCATGGTGGGGTATCTGTAGCAAGCTACAATTTG
The DNA here is from genome assembly GCF_019279795.1 of Protopterus annectens. NCBI lineage: Eukaryota > Metazoa > Chordata > Ceratodontiformes > Protopteridae > Protopterus > Protopterus annectens. The sequence continues at coordinate 1,468,716,994 of NC_056732.1, read as the reverse complement.
GATTGTGGTCTTGCCCAGAGTTAGTTGGACTTGGATAATCTCGGATGCTTTATGCTGAGCAACTAGCTTGGAGGTGCGGATTTCCATAATGAATATTGACATGCCTCTGCCTTTACTGTTGTGGTCCAGGTTAAGTGGCTGAAAGGTGTGGTATGAATTATAGCCCGGTAATGCAGGGGTGCTTTCTGGAGCCTTGAACCAGGTCTCTTTCACTGCACAGATGTCGATGTTCTTCATTTTAAGGAGTGCCTCGAGTGAGTGCATTTTGAGATTTAGACTTCTAGCATTGAGTAGCATTACCCTCAGATTTTGCTTGCTTGTACCTGTTACAATGGTGAATTTGTTATTTGAACCTTTCCTAAAAAAGGCACTAGAGGGGTGGCTAGAGCCTTAGCCAGTATCTGGAATCCTAAGGGTGACAGGTGTAGGTCATCTCTGGCAAAGTATCATGGTCTGTCGATCATGTCATCCCAGGCAGACAGATAGTGGATCCCCTTAGAATGACACCAAAGCTTAGCCAATTGTTAAAGTCAATCATTTTGTTCTTGTACTGTGGAATCATTCTGGGTGATGGCAGGATGCTACTCAGGGCTAGGGTCATACCTGCCTGGGCTACAAGATCAGGCAGCTCCTCCATGTCTCTTTTCATGTAGTCCAAGGAGGTACATCTCAGGTCATTCACACCAACATGGACAAAGACAGAGTCATATTTGTACTTGTTGTGGTGTGACCTGAGTGTGTGCATTATGTACTGGATCCTGGCACCCAACAGGCAGCTGACAGTAACTTTCTCCTTGTTTAGCCTGGTGAGTGGAACATCAGTGTGCCTGACTATAGAGTCACCTATGACTAGAGTGTTGGGTATGTTGTTATGCCTTATGGCCTGTGGTTGAGTGGCACACTGAGTTTGTGGGCTATGTGTCATTTGGGTTGTGTTGGGGGTGGAGGTTGTTTGCGTTTCTGTTTTGGAGGTTCCTGTTGCTTGGGCAGATTTTTATTGAGAGCCTCCAAGAATGTAGGTGTGTGTTTTGTGTTTCTATGTGCATGTTTTGGTGGTGTAGGTTTTGAGAAACTATGTGATGAGTGTGGTGTGGTGCAAGTGTTTACCTTCATTTGTCATCCAGAGGTCTTCTACATTAACCTTGATGTCAGACAAGTATATTCTGAACAGGAGTGGTACCGGCACTGAACCCTGTGGCACACCACTAGTAAGTAACCTTTTGCTGGATCTGGGTTTACCCACTTTAATCACGTGTCCTGTCCATGAGCCAATTGGCTATCCATCTAGTGATGTAAGGATTTATGTGCTGTTTTGTGAGTTTATTTATAATACATGAGTGGGAATTTGTGTCAAATGCTTGGCCATGTCAAGGTAAGCAGTATGTACTGTTTGACTCTCATCCATAGCCTTAGTCACTTTCTGAAAGAACTATATCAGATTCAGTAGGCATGACCTTTCCTTGACAGAGCTGAATTGGGTCAGGTCCAGTTTTTGGAGTTTTCTGATATCATTTTTTATCAGGTCCATAATTGTTCTTTCCATGGACTTACATGAGATTATTCAAACCTATGGGTCTGTAATTTGCAAGATCAGTAGATGGTTCTCCTTTATGCAGAGGGATGACTGTTGCTGCCCTCCACTCTTTCAGGACAAAGCCAGTCCAGAGGCTGTGGTTAAACAGAGAGCCTAGTGGGCCTGATAAGTCTTGATTTAAGCTGTTTAAAAGGCATCCTGACATATTCTTGGGCCCCATTGAAGCTGTGTTTTTAGCTTTAGAGAGTGCAGTGGTAAACTATTTGGTGATAATTGATGGTGGAGTGGTGAAGGGTAATTTCTGGTTGAAAATTGGGGTAATGAGGAGGTATAATGTGAGCTAAATATGTCGACCAGCATGTGTTTTTCAGTGAGTGCTGTATGTCTTTTTTTAGTTGTAAGAAATATAGGCTTCGCAATATAACCGGAGAAAAAAGGCTGAAAAGAAACAAATTTAAGTTAATATAATGCTATGCTCTTGTGCTGTTGGAATGGAGGCAGAGTATACAAGTATATTGATTAGCTTATAAATATAACTAAGATAATAATTCCACTTGTTTTAACAAGGGTGGAGGTCTAGATTTATATCCTTGGCTTAAGCTAAAAACAAGTGTTTTTTTTGTAAGCAAATAAGCCTAAAATGAGGCAAAATATAAAAACAATGATAAAATGCTAAGTATCTTGCACCTGCAAGAATATTATCTTGTGTTTTTCCATTTTCAAATGCACTCATTAGGAGACAAGAAGTCTGCAGCTGAAGGGAATTGTGTGCATTCTGTTTTGAATGAGATTTACAAAGATTCCTTCATGGAACATTGTTAACTTTTTTTCTCTTTGATGACTATGTTTACAGGAAGGTGAGCTGTTTGCAACTACAAGTATGTAACCGTGAGTCATATGAGCACTCTTCACTGAGGGAAATGCAAAATTTGAAGGTACAATGATAAGCAGTTCAGTGAAAAATAGTGTTTGAAATTATGGAAAGTGAATAACGAATAGTATCCTCCCAAGCAGGCTTAATACTTGAATGGAGTTAATTAAACAGTATGCAATTTAGTTTTATTTATGTCACCAGTACACTTTCTTTGGGCTAAAAGTGAATATTTTCTGATAGCATGCAATCTGTTTTTCACATCTGGGTGGGGAGTAGAGATAAGAAAAAAAAAACAACACCAATCAGCACAAGTAGAAACACAGGGTGCAACATATGTTTTACCATTAATTTTAGATTAAGTTATGCATGCAGATGCTGCTGTCAGTTTGGGACAACTGTTCATATCTGGAAGATTAAACGTCATTTGTTGAACAGGTATATAGTTTTAGGTACTTGTTAATAGTTAGTACAGGATGGGCTATTTTGAAAATGTATATAATTTGTTTTGTTTAAAAGTTTTTATTAAAACAAATAGTCCTGAAAATCATAGGTTTAAATGGAAATGAGGAAAGCAGCTATTTAAAATAGCATGTCAAATACTAGTGTGTGTGTGTGTAAGACACATGCTGGAAATACACATTTAGAAAAAACTGTCATGTATAATAGGTGAGAACAATAGTCTTTTATGATAATGGCTACTCTATTCATATTATCTTGGAATATAAATGGCCTTACAGATATGCACAAAAATAAAGAACACTAAATTATATTAAGAAATGTACTGTGCAAGTAATAATGCCACAGTGGATACATTTGGAAATCAATGAGCATATGAATTTTACAAAGAAAGGACTACAGGATGGATATTCAGCAGAATATGAGGGACAAAGGAAAAGGGGAGTATTAATACTGATTGTTAGATGGGCTCTAATAGTGATAGAATAGGAAAAAAGATAATAATGTTAGGCTTGTGATAGTAAGGGGTATTGATTAGGAAGGAGGATTGCACTGGCATACATTTGTATTCCAGCAAAAACTGCTGTTATGGAGCTTATTGGATAAATAATCAGCTTTCATCAGGGAATATTACTTATAAATAGGGAGTGGAACTTAATTTGTAACAGTGAGGATGTATTAGGGTACATAAAATAGACAATATAACAAAAGAAAGATTTCTGAATAAATGTGTGAAAATATTTGGTATGAAACATGACTTAAGTACTAGGAACTCATACAGAATTTACATATTATTCCCCAATGAACAATAACTAGGCTAGACTGGATAGAAATTATATTTCACAGGAACATGTGCATTTAATTTAATGCTCTGACATCCATTAAATAAATATTTCAAATCACGTACTAATGAAAATGACAAAAATGAAGGGTAATGAAGTAAAAATTAGACACTGGCATTTTTCCACCAATCTGTTAAAAACAGATGAGTTTAAAGAATGAGTAGTGGAAATTATTTGAAAAAGTTATTTCAGAAGATAGTGATTTCCTCAGAAGGGATAGCTAGTGAGTTGGATAAAATGAAAATGGAGGTTAAAAAGGGTAGAAATAAAAGAGAAAGAAGTATGGTTAAGAAGTAATAGGAATTAGAGGGGCTGACAAAGGTTGAAGTATTGTAGAATAAGGAGCATCTCACAGAATAAGGAGAGGAGCAACTGCTAAGTGCTAATAAGAAAATAAGGGAGTATATTGGTAACATGCATGAGTTTAGAAAGATTGCAAATGTTTTTAGTATAATGACATAGGCAAAAGAAAGAGAAATGATTGTCACCAACCTTAGAGAATTTATGACAAGAAAAATAACCAAACATCCTATAGAGGTATTAGAGATATTTTGGAATTTTTTGAAAATGTGTGTAAAGCAGAGCAATGTAGAAAGCAAGACTGAGCACAAACTGAAATATTTATGGAAGACTTAATTACGCCAAGATTAGAGTAAGATGAGGCTCAATGACTAATAGTTAAGATAGGAGGAGATGAGATAAAACACTGACATGGAATCAGTTTGCAGGGAGGTTTCCAAAAAAAGATGTCATTCTTGCTGAAATCTGGAATTTAGGAGGGAAGAAACTGGTACAGATCGGGAAGATTTTCTTACTTAGTATTTTAAAAAGAGGGTAAGATCAGCATCTTGGAAAAAAGCAGTGTTGTCTTTATTCCACAAAAAGGGGAAAAGATCCATCAGACCTAGGCACATATAGACCCATTTGAATTTTAAACCATGATTATAATGAATTTCTGTCTATACTAGCTAAAAGAATGGCAAAGATGTTGCCAGCATTGATAGATATGGATCACTGTGGTTTTGTAAAGGTGAGGCAAACATTTGACAACATTAATCAAACAATGATGATCCAGAATGAAGTACTACTGTTATCAATGTGTCTTGATGCAGAGAAAGCCTTCCGCTTAGTAAATTGGGATTTTATGAGTGGGGCAATGGAAGTGTTTGCATTCTCTGATAGAATAATAAGGCTTAGGAGATTATATGAAGGATCAGAGGTGTAAATTAAAGTGGGTGTTTTCCTTTCACACAAGTTGTATTTGAACAGAGGAACCAGGAAAGGGTGTTCTCTTCTCCCTTTGTTATTTGCTTTATATTTAGAGCCAAAGGCCCTCTGACATTCAAAGATATAATTAGTACAGAAATCAAGAAAAGTTGGCTTTAATTGCTGACAATACTAACTTGTACTTGATAAATCCAGAAAATGACATTTTGGTGTTGGGGAATACTTTGAGACAGTTCCATGTCTTTTCAGGGTATAAGATTAATGAACATAAAACAAAGGCTCTATCCATAAATTTCATACCCACTCAAGAATTGGTTCAGCAATATCCATATGTATGGAGAGAAGATAAAATTAAATATATATGAGTATGGATTAAAAAGGCTTCTGTTATAAAACTGAGAAGCTGGAAGGTCTTATTTATGGATATGGGTAGTAAGATACAAGCAGTGAAAATGTTTTTAGTCCCTGTTGTTTTAATACAGGCCAGCCATATTTTTATCAACCAGAGAAAAAGTTTTTGACAACAATTTATAAAGAGCTGAAGGAATTTATCTGGTATGGAGAGGCAAGAGTTAAATAGGATGAGACGATTCTCCCAAGAGAACAAGGTGTTTTATGATTACTTAATCTGAAGGGATATTTTAGATTTACACAACTGAGGCTCATATAGGTAACACAAGCAGAAGGTTACAATTACAAGTTGAAAGGGATGACAATAAACTGGGTGAGCAGGGGTCAAGAAATAAGGAGAGAGTGGTATTTTTGATGCAGATTCTTAAGGTTTGTAATAACAACCATAGAGAATACTATAGTCATAAATTTGTAAAAACAATATTCTAACAACAAAGCCAAAATAGGAATGGAAAAAGGAGATTTTTGTCAATGGGGTTAATATAAGTAGTGGTACAAAAGATAGGTGAGAGATAAATGGCATTTACTGATGAAAACTGGCAAAGAAACTAAGCATTGGGTGCAGATAACTAGAGATGGAAAGGTAACAGAGTGGGATGAGGTGATGAAGAATTTTGGACTGCAGGTTAGAGACAGCCTTCCCTACCAGGAATTGATATTAGAGTATAGGCAAAGAGAAAGGGATAGGGGAGTTCTATGTGGAAGAGATCTCTGGTAGAGTTTTTGGATGAATCTAGAACAGATGTTGCTGTTAAAAAATTGATCATCTATAGGACATATAAAATATTGCACGATAACTTTGAGAATCACTCAAAGAATATTAGAAAAGTTTGGGAAGAGAGATTGTAGAAGCAATTTGCAAGGGAACAATGGGAGGATATATGTATGGCTCCTGGGTATGCAACAAAGTCCAGAAGGTTTAGGACTTTTGCTTGGAAGTGTTTCCATAGATATTTTTATATCTCTGACAGGCTTGAAAGATGTTTTTCTCCAGTAGATAGCAAATGTTGGAGGTGTGATAGGGAAGAGAGAGATAGCTGGAAACGTGCTCTGGGAGTGTAATGAGATGGTAGATTTTAAACATTTCCTACAAATAAACTCTGTAAGAATTATTGGATGAGGAAATTGTTGTAACTTAGGAAATGAATGATTCTTTTGAGCTGGGACATGAGTTTAATTTTGTTGGCTGCCAAAGAAGAAATTACTAAAAAAAGGTAAATCAGAATTTAAACCAACTCTATTTGAAATGTTGAATATTATACAAGAGATAAAAAATGGAAGAAGGATCTTTAGAAAAGGGAAGGAGCAAATTACATAGAAATAAATGGAATTTGTGGAAATGATACATTCAAAATAATGTTTAGTAGGAAGACTGAGATTTAAGGAAAAGCAAGAAGTGAACAATGTATATAATGGACCGAATTATAGTTCTTATACAGAAATAAAACATGTGTAATGTATAATGCATGCAAATAAAAAAATCAATATGGTTTGTTTTCCTTTTTATTAATTATTATTTTATAAATTTTTTAAAGATGTCTTAAATGACACTTTAATAAAGGTGTTTCAAAATAAATAAATACATAAATAAATAAATAACTAGAAAAATAAAAGATCCATGGTGGGGTGTCATGCCTTGCAGGCAGAAATGGGTAAACACTAAGAGGAAAATAAATGTCTAGTGCTGAGACACCTTTATTTTGTTCTGTGCAGGTGTCATTAGAGGATATATGTTATGATAGTGAAGCTTTAACATTAACAGTGTTGCTTAGTAGTTCTCAGCTTGCTAATAAAACTGACTGTTGTAGCCTTGTGTCCTCCCCACAGCTAGTGCAGTAATCCTAACTGTCCAATAGACAGTATACACTTAATTCAGACCCTTCCTGTTCTCTGTGATTAAATTAATCCTCAAGCAGCCCTCTCAGTGTTGTCTGCCTTAGTTTGTATCACTTGAGCCCCACCTATTTATTTGCATCTCTATACATTCCCTTTCATTGCTAATGTATCTTCCTACTCTAATCTGTGCACAAACTGGCTACTAATAAGCAAGTCAATGTGAAGACACACTCTCAACCTTAATAAACTTTGCTGTCTCTTCTCTCCTTCACTTTACAGGTAGAGTTTGAATTATTACTCACCTCCTCTGAGGTCTTCACTGATAGATTTCCACTGCTTGCCTCTTTGGTTTGGCTGGTTTCTTTGCATTGCACCTGTTTTCCACCCCTTTTGCTATCCCCCTCCCCCAATACTAAGTCTATATTAGATTTCTGCTGTGCATGGAGCCATCATTAAATTACTAGTCTCCTACCAGGACACAAGTGCTCTTCAGCAATTGAATTCTGCTTGCTCGTAAGCCATTAGACCTCAGGAATTTGTTAAAGTATTCAGATTTGTAAAGTAACACTTACTTTTTGCCGCCCATTACTTTTGTCCTGGTGGTCTCAGCCCCGCTCCGTTCACCCTCGCTAACACTTGGGCTCTCTCTGCTCCTCTGCCCTGCCCCCAATTCTCACCCGCCCCCCACTATCTCTACATTTATAGTAATCCCAACCACACCTCAACCTCACATCACCTCCACCAATTATAGCTCCTCAAGTCAGATCACATTACACCACAAAACACAGAAAAATAATTACAGATACATTTAGATATTTAGACATGATCAGTATACACACAAATTACAATAGACATGTTTTTACAGTAGTATGCAGCTCATCAACAGATACAGTGGAGAGAAGAAACAAGAAAACATTAATTTAAAAATAAAGGCAATTAACAGATTTGTGGCATACAGCCGAAATTTGGAACATAGGTAGAATACATACATAGTACATAGGTACAGTATATACATTGTACATTAGCCAGAGTAAGAGTGAGAACTGTTATCAAGTACTCTAGGCTTGGTACGTGTAACTTATCCACTTTCACTAGCCTGGGGAGCAGTCTTTGCACTGCCAACTTTGCCTGAAATGTTGCCTAATGAGGTTTGTAAAGGAGGCTATGGATGATGTGTTTTGTATGCTAGTGGGGAGAGAGTTCCATTTTTTAGCCACTGAGCTACTATACTGTATAGTGTGTCTTCAAAGCTATTATAGCTGTTGGTGGCTTCTAGTAGTAGTTTGCTTGATGATCTAAGAGGTCATTTGGCTGAGTGATGTTGTACTAGGTTTTTGAATCAAGGACACTTATTGGGGAGGTAATGGATAGAGTGACAGAGGCAGAGCTGATTGTAAGTTAGGAGGTTGGGCAGTTCAAGCCAGTGAAGCTGGCTCAAAACAGTACAGTGATGAGCTCTATATGAGCAATTTGCTGCAAAGTGGGTAATTCTATTATAACAGGCTTCCATTTTGCTTAGTTCAGTTTTGTTGAGTTTAGTCAGAATGGGAAATGCATAGAGTAGGGTGGATAAAAATTGGGAGAGCGAGCAATGGCTGATCTTGTGTTGTTGGTAAGAAATGATTTGATACAGTAGAGTGATCCCAGTTTGGCATGTACTTTTTTAATAGTTAAGTTGAGATGACTATCAAATTTTAGGTGAGATTCTATGGTTATTCCCAATAGCTTAGCCTGTGCCACTGGAGCGATTGGAGTAGCATTTGTGGAGTAGATAGTGAATTGACTGTTATAAGAGTTTTTGTTAGAAATGATTATAATCATAAGCTGAGTTTTCTTTGGATTGAGGATAAGTTGGGCTTTGGTAAGGTAGTTTTCAATGTCAGAGTATGCTAGCTGAGTTGTTTGCAGGAGGGTGGGAATGTTTTGCACAGCACAGATTAAGGTAGTATCATCTGCATACTGAATCATAGATGTATGCTGTGTGGCAGAATGGAGGTCATTTGTGAAGATTGTGAATGGTAGTGGTCCTAAGACAGAACCCTGTGGGACTCCTATAGTTATGGGCAGCTGAGGAGAGAGATAATTTTCCCATTTCACAGCTTGGTATCTGTCAGTTAAGTAGCTTTGGAACCAGGCAAGAGTGGAATTTGATAGATTTAGTTTGTTTAGCAAGATTTGGTGCAAGACTGTGTCAAATGCTTTGGACATATCCAAAAAAAGAGTTGACACCAGCAGGCCTTTGTTTTTGAGATGGTTTACTGTGTCTGTGAAGCAGAGGAGGGCTGTAGTGGTATTATGGGCAGGTCTGAAACCATGTTGAGTAGGTGACAGGATGTTACTGTCTAGGAGATATTTTAGCACATGCGTATGAATGCATTTTTCTAGGATTTTGGCCAGGGGGAAGAGTAAAGCAATGTGTCTGTAGTTATTAAGTTCAGTGGAGGTCCTGCCTTTATGTATGGATGTAACATAGCATATTTTCCAGAGTTTGGGCACATAGTTTTCAACAATTGATCTGTTTATGAGAGTGGAGATTGGGATAGCAATAGCTTCTGCTGTGAGTTTCAAGAAATAGCTGGGGAGTAGGTTGGCTGCTGCTGATGAGGTTTTTAGCTTGGAGAGCATGCTTTTAATTGAAGTGGTGGAAACTGTTTTGAGGGTAAAGCTTGTATTAGTGTTATTTGTGTTGGGGGGATAGTGAGGTTGGAACTGTCCTGTGATACTAAGGATAGAACTCGGTTCACAAATTGGGAGTTGAATTGTGTTTCAATGTGAACTTTAGTGTCAGGGGTGGTTGGTTTGGGGGCAGCCTTTTGGGTGAGTTTTAGTAGCTGGTTTACATTTTTTCCAAAATTTTTGGGGGTTGTGTTGGTATTTAGTTTGTAATATCAAGTAGTAGGATTTTTTGTCCAGCTTAATACATTTTTTTGCACGGTTGTGCAGTTCTTGGTACCTAGTTAGGCTTTGTGTTTCTTTGTTTTTTTTGATAGTAAAGCCAGGCAGTGTCTCTGGACTTGAGGATTTGTTTGGTTTCTTTACTGAGCCAGGGGTTTGTAGAGGTTCTAACCTTGATTTTGCGCAATGAAGCGACAGTGTCTAGGTGTTGTAGAAATGTTTTGTTGAAATATGCTACAGCCTGGTAAAGTGGGAGGGTTTTTAGGGATCCAGTCACAGTTATAGAGTAGAGTATTGAGGACCTCAGTAGAGAAATGTTTTGTGTTTCTAGTGGATTTATAGTTAGTGGTTTTGCATAGGCTTGATCTACTATGTATAATGTATATTATGCTGTAGTCAATTAAGGTATCTGGGAGACTGCCTGTGTGGGGGTACAATGTGAGGTTGTTAGTTTGGACCCAGTCAAGGATGAATTCCCTTTTAGATTTTTTATCACATGTAGTTGGAATTTGGACTAGCTGCTGGTAGCCATGGAGATTTATTAGATTACTTGGTGGTTCTGATATACAGGTGAACCAATCTATGTTGACCCCCCCCCCCCCCCAGAATAAGGGTTTCTTGTGAGTATGTAGAAGAACACCAGGATAAGAAGTCTTCAAGGCTAGCAGGTGTATTACCACGTGGAATATAGATCACAATCATGGTGATGATTTTTTTAGGGTGAAGTTGAAGTTGTGAGATAAGTATGCCCCAATTATTAGGGGAGCGGTAGGAGCTTGGTATTTGATGTAAAGTTAAGTTGGACTTATACAGTAAGGCAGTTCTACCCTCTTTAAAAAGTGGTCTGTCTTGTCTAATGATATTGTAGCTGGTAGGGAGAACTTCTGAGTTAGTTATGTTTTTATTTAGCCAGGTTTCTGTTAAAGCAACTATGTCTGGGGAGTAGTGTGCTATTGTGGCCTGGAGTTCAGGTATTTTATTTTTGATACTTCTAATATTAATATTTAACATTAAGAGATGATTGGTTTTGCTGCTGTTGTTGATTTGCCCAGGGATGAAGATAGTGGGGGTATTATGTTCTGATAATTGGGTTGGAGAAGGTTGTGTTGGACAGGATGGATTTGGGCCTGGGTTGGGGTGGATGTCCCCACTTATGGTGAGCCTGGTGTTGAAATGGTGATACAGATGTTTGCGTATGGTGATGAGTGTGAGAAAGTACTGTGTTTTTGGAGATGGAATGAGAGCATACCTGTTTAGTTTTGAATTGGTCAGTTATGTAGCTCTTAAACAATTGTGGGCAGATATTATTATAATGTGCAGTGTCTGCATATGAGAATGGATAATATAGTGTTGTACTACTAAGTTTTTGGATATTGCTAGAGTGATAACTTGTGGAGTTATAAAGAATTATGAGAAGACAGACTAGACTTAGTTGTGTGATAGTTACGGTTATAAAGTTTAAGTTGGTTCTAGGTGGAGGTGTGGATATAAATTATACGGTTGTAGTATATGTGGATGGGTAAGTAGTGTAGGGTGATGTGATAATGTCTAGAGGGAATGTGAGTGGTTGGGAGTATTGTGTGGTGTAGCAAGTGAAGCTTTTCTCCCCAGGCCTCTGCTGAAAAAGGGCCTTTTCGGCTCAGACACCCTAGTTATCAAATGTAAAATAAAACTCCACTCTAAGTATTCAGCAGCTGTTCCACCTTTATGTTTTATCCGACTAGTGGACACATTGTTATAAGAAAAGCACAGTCCGAGTCTGAACTGTCTGCAAACACAAACAACTAAAGTTAACTTTGTGTATGTGTCTACCTGTTTGAGCTAATATTCATTATTCCCTGGAGAGCACTCTGCTTTGGCTTGTAAGCAGCCCCCCCACACTCACACTCATCTTCCATTTCTCTTTTATTCCCTTCTGTTAGCAAATAGTATCCATAACTGATCAAATACTGTGTGTTTGATAATTTAAATTGAGACCACAGTAGCCTACTGATACAAGGTTATCATGTTCTTCCACCTGAGAAATAGTTTAGAAATGACTTACAGCTTGAGAGCAGTCCTTGGTCAATTCTGATTGCTTCTTAAACACAAACTTGTCTTTGCTTGGATCTTGGCTCATCCCACTCCGTTCCCCCTCACTATACTTGGGCTCACTCCGCTCCCCTCCCTGCCCCCATATCCCACCCTCCCCCAATACCTGTAATTTAAACCTGACCAAGCCACACCCACGAGAGTTCAAACCACCAAATCTGCTTAAGTAATTATAATTAACACCTCCCATTACAAATTACTACATATCTACAATACATTTGCACTCACACACAGTAGCAACTACCCAATAGAAACATACCCAGTAGACAGCCCACATATCTCATACATAACTTCTAACAATGAATATGTGACACTATAATCCACCCCTCCTACATCAAAACATCTTACCACATTAACACAAACTATCTGTATTATCTTCTCAGGTGCCCTAACCCATACTTTAAATTTTTACTAATATCTACTTAATCCCAAACTCACTCCCCATTATATCCTGAATAGTCATCATGTCTACCAAACCTCCTTCACTTCTTACTCAAATACTACTACTTATTACCATATCAAATCATCCCACCCCCATTTCATACAACTAGCCCAGTCTCCATGATACACACATATTCCTCAACCTGCATATTACCTAGTCTATAACCTACAATAATAGTATGTGCTTCACCTACAAACTCTTACCTAGCCCCAAAAATGTTACTCACATCTACATTAGCCACATCCCCATAAAGCTTACAGTCCATAGATTACATACCAAGCAACTCAAATACCTCTTCTGCCATCTCATCTCTATCCTTCTCTCTGGTGACATTCACCCAAACCCTGGCCCTTCTCCCCCACACATCTCAACCTCCCAATCCCATCCTCCTCCCACAACTTGTAAACCCCTCCATTTCTCAGCTCTAAATGCTCAGAGCATATGCAACAAAATTCCTAACCTCCATGCCTGGCTTCTCCATAACCAACCCAATATTCTGGCCATTTCAAAAACCTGGCTCAAACCCGATATAAAAGACTCTGAACCAACACCATCCAACTACTCCATAATTAGGAAAAATAGAACATATAAAAAAGGAGGGGAAGTTGCTCTCCTCTACTCATCATCCCACTTAGTTACCCTGTATACCAAACCTATTTCCAAATCTGGCAAGGCAGAACTAATTCCAGCCCTACGTCATAGAAACAAACAAACTTATATGCATAGTCTCCCTTTATATCTCTCCTGGAGACAATATCTCAACCCCTGAAGATATTCTCTCCTGGTTCTCTAACAACATCACTAATGAAACTATAATCCTGGGTGATGTTAATATTAACTGGTCAACAATTCAATCTCCTACAAACTCACTTAATATAAACTTGTACAACTTCACTCAGCTTATTAACTCAACAACTATGCCTTCCTAGAACTTTCTTACTGGAAGCATCCTGGACTGGATTCTAGTTTCTCATCCACATTACATCTCTGATAGTGGAACTCTGCCGACCCATTAGGTGACCACTTCCCCACTTTTGCCCACCATCTTCCTTCCTCCATACAACTAAGTCATACCTACACCTTCACTCGCTTTCTAAAAAACTTTAATCCTAGCACATTCTCAAATGCATTAAAATAATGAACTGGAACCCACTAAAAACCCTTCCCTTAGAAAATGCTGTTATCTACTTTAACTCAACTTTCTCAACTTGCTTGACTCCTTTGCCCCCCTGAAAACAAAACGCATAAGAAGTAATCCTGTACCTTGGCTAACCAAAAATACCTTACTAGCCATGCGAGTCTGGGATAAAGCCTGGAAATGCTACTCCAGAAATAAAACTATCACCACCCTTAATGAATTTAAAACACTTCATAACAAAGTAAAAAACTTATCTCAAACTGCAAAGCCTACTTCTCTACACTCCAAACTAACCATAACACCAACCCCCAAAAATTCTGGCATAGAATCTCCTCCATTCTCAACCCTGGCAAAAAAGAAAACCCCTGCCCTGATCCAGATGCCTCTGACTTGGACTTAGCCACCCAATTTAACACTTTCTTTATCAAGTCCATAAGTAAACTTACATCATCCTTCACTTCCCATTCAGCTTTCCCATCCTTATTTCCACCTATTCCTCCCCTAGCATCTCCTGCTCCCAACCTCCTCCGTTCTCCTTCAACCCCATCCCTACAGCCAACATAAAAAAAAACTTCTAGTAACATTGAAACCCGGCTCCAATACCCCTGATGATATACCCTCATATTTATTAAAAGTTGCCGCAGAAGGCATAGCTCTTCCCATCTGCATTCTTATAAATCAATGTATTGCTGAATGTCAAGTTCCCCAGCTCTGGAAAAAGACCTTTATTATTCCACTCCCTAAAGGTGGTAATAACAATAATATCACACACGTTCAACCTATCGTGAGCTTATCCCCCATTTCTAAACTTCTCAAAAAATGCATCCATCTACAACTTCTACCTTACATCATAAACAACCAACTTCTAACCCCTACTCAACATGGTTTCAGACCCGGCCACAGTATTACCACAGCTCTCCTCTCCTTCCTAGAAACAGTTAATAAGGCCCATGACACTGGCCACATCGTGTCCATCTCCTCCTTGACCTCTCTAAGGCATTCAACACTAACTCTCATAACCTCCTTTTCACTAAACTCTCCAAACTAAATCTATCCCACTCCTCTATTAACTGGTTTACCAGTTACCTCTGAAACAGGCAACAAGCAGTCAGATGGAAGAAAGCCACCTCCCCTTTTCTCAATACTCCCACAGGTGTCCCCCAGGCTTCCATTTTAGGCCCCCTTCTATTCAATGTATTTATAAATGATTTCTACCAAATTATCCCAAATGACAACCTTGTCCAATATGCTGACGATTCAACAATAATCTGCTCTGCCTCTTCTATACCCACCCTAGTTAAATTAACCCAAGATGCCTTCTTCTCCACTGAGCAATGCATGATGGACAACCATCTAGCACTCAATGCTACTAAAACTAAACCCATGATATTTACGGCTTCCAAAACCACCACCCTAGATAAAACCTCATTCTCAGTCACCAGTCAAAATAATACTCCTCTGGAAATAGTCTCTAATGCTAAACTACTAGGAGTCCTGATCAATGACCAGCTAAAGTTTGATAATCATCTACAAGTAAATATAAAAAAAACACACAAAAAATAGGCATGCTTTACTGCCACAACCGTTACATCTCTCCCTCCACTAGGGTCACTCTCACCAACATTTACCTTATCCCATCCCTCCTAAACGGTGCCTCTATCCTTACTAACCTGCAATCCTCCCTCAAGACTAAACTCTCCTCTTGCTATAATAAAATAACAAAATTTGCAACTGGCCATAGATCCACTTCCCATCACTGCACTGCCCTGCACCAACTGAATTGGCTTGAGCTATCCAATTACCTCATCTATATTCAACTTTTCCAAGCACACAAACTTATTTTCGCCCCCTCTCTTTGTCCCTCTCTTGCCATCTTTAAAATGCACCAACCAAATAGACTTTTGAGATCTAATTCCCAAAATCTATTTGAACTGTATAAACCTGTCTGTCCACCAGGCAAGCATCTAATGTCCTTCTATCTAGCACACCAATGGAATTCCCTCCCCCCTTTCATTCGCACCACCAGCAGCCTCTCTTCATTCAAAATCTTACTTTACACACACCTAACTTCACTATGGGAATGCTCTTGCTTCAACCCCACATACTCTCCCTATACTATAGCTACTCTCTATAAGCTATAATTTACAACAGCCTCCCATTGTTTTGTACCCCTAATAAACTCTAGGAATTAGCATAACTCCTAGAATGGTACAATTCAGTAGCCTAGAACTTAACTGCACAAATTAGCATAACTGTTAATTTAGACTGCTTCTGTTATTGCATTGTGCTAACATGTTAAACTGTTAAAAACTTTGACTGTAAATATTACTCTTATTGCATTGTACTGTACTGCGGTGGTGGTGCTGCGGTAGCATTGTCACCTCACAGTAAGATGTTGTCCTGTTCGATTCTCAGCTAGAGCATCTTCTTTGTGGAGACATGCCTGAATGGGTGTACCTTCATTGAAGGTTGTGCATCAGGGCCAGCAACTCTGCATGTAAAAATGTACTGCCAATCATTAGCAGACCAGAGTTCCGCTGTGGCGACCCCTAAATGGGAAAAGCCGAAAGACACAACAACAACTCTTATTGCATTGTACTAATATGTGCACTCTACTAATATGTGTTTTTCTATTTGTTTAATTTTGCTTCATTTGTGCACATTGCATTTCTCTAATAACTTACTCTTATGTTAAATCTGTAATTTGTAATTTTCTGGAGCTTTTCTCCCCAGGACTCCAATGAAAATGGGCTCTTCATGGCCCAAGGGACTATCCTGGCAAACAAACTATAAATAAATAAATCTTGACTTAGGTTAAGACCTTTATTAAGGTTGAATAGTCTTTCGGCTTTTCCTGGTTAGGGATCGCCACAGCAGAACTCCAGTCTGCTCATGATTGGCAGTGAATTTTTACAGTGCTGAGTTGCCAGCACGATACCCAACCTTCAACAAAGGCACATCCATTCATGCTCGCACCTACCTGCATGTCTTTAGCATCACTCGACTGCGGGGAGGACATGCAGACTCTGCACAGAAAGCGCTCCAGCCGAGAATTGAACAGGAGAACCTCTTGCTGTAAGGTGACAATGCTAACCACTACACCACTGCGGCCCTATTCAGGTTGAATAGTCTATGTGCTATTTTGCAGGTTAGTTAAAGGGTCCACTACAGACCTAATGTGGCTCACATCTCTTAATATTAATGAATTGTCATTAGATCCCTTGCACAATTGCACCTTTTCTTGGCACCCCCCCCCCCCCCTCAATAAATGTATTCTGCCTGCTGGGAACAACCAAGCTGATAAACAAGTATCAATAAAAAGGCAAAAATAAGCTAACCACACTGCTAAAGGAGACTCACAAGCAAAACAACCAAACTGAGAAAAATAATTCTGAGTCAACCAACATGGTCCAGGCAGGATAAACTTCTGTTGAACACCAAGAATGTATAAAAACTGTTTTATTGAAGAAGGTTAGCCCTTTTGTATGGTTACTGCTTCATCAGACCAAATACAAAAGTATGTTAAAACATAGAGATATTTAAAACATAGCACAACCAATCAACTAAAACTAATTAAAAAAGATCAATCAAACAAAGTGATGTAACCCATATCACCGCCTACTCAGAAGGGCTGGTTTAAGGGAGACACCACTATTAAGTCCTGGGTATTCATACACATGCAAAGAAACAATCCATTTTAGCTCACACATCTCAATGACATTATTAAAATCACCTCTTCTAATATGGAAATGCAAAAGTTGTAAAGCTCTGAATTTAAAAGAATTGTGTCTTGGAAACAATAAGGCATGATTAGCTAAAGCATTTATGTTACATGGTTACGTATGTTGCCTAGGTGCTCAAGTACCCTCTCTCTAAGTTGTCGTGTGGTTTTGCCCACATAGAAACTATCACAGGAGCAACAGGTAGCCAAATATACCAAATTGCTGCTCCTGCATGTTGCCACAAATCTGGGTGCAAAAATGCGCCCTGTAATGGGATGTGTGAAACAAAGTTCAGTGAATATGGAAGAGCATGCCCTGCAACTACAGCAAGGAAGCGTGCCAACTTTCCCTGTAGGTATATGGGGAGGAGGCCTTGGTCCATAACATAAAAGTCTTTTTTTCAAACAAGTATTAATACCTGAGAGAGAAGGCATTACAGGGAAATGATAGACTGTCTGCCAAACCACCCACGCAAAGTCTATTATTTTCCTGTAACTTGCACCATGGAGGGCATTACTGTATTTAAAAAATAGGCCGTTCAATCGTTAGTATAGACACTTTTTATTGGGGCCTCCTTTGTCTGCACCATGTTTTTGTGTCGATGTTCTATCCTTTTTCTAAAGTATAATAAAGACATAAATAATGGGAGTAACTGGGTTGATGAAGTATAATATAAATACATAACATTTACAATTCATATTAATATTTATCTATTCTGTATGCATGTTCTGCAGTGTGTAAATATGTACTGACGTTTGTTGCAGTAGCACATATATCTTGTTTTTATCAGTTTATTAAATTCGTCACAAATGAGTTACAGACGTTTCGGAGTCCAGACAGGTCTTGCAGTCATACGCATTGAAAACTTCAGATTTAAGTCAACTGCCCTATCCCTAAAAAAAAAAGTTAATAAAAGTTCTTGACAGAAGAATTGATTTATGCTAAAATATTTTATAACTTTATAGCAGGGCTTAGTAAGGGTACAGTTACAATTTTGATTTTATATAATATAATATAATATATATATATATATATATATATATATATATATACATATATATATAAAAACATATATACACATATGCTTATAAAACTGGGCTTTACCTGTTTACCTGGAAATGGTCAGCTGTGATCTGTGAATTACCCTGATAATCAAACAAGCAAACATAAATAAATAAATAAATAAATGCATTATGGATAGCAGGACAAAGGTCGTGGCATTTATTTAGAGAAACATTTTTTTTTTTTTTGAGTAGAAAACCTTGAGGACTGAGTAGTGCTACTTATATATGTTTGACATTTGGTAGTAGAAAAAAAATAAATGTAAAAAATAAAGATGTGAGAATAAAATCAGGCGGTTTGGAATGACACCACCAGGGGAAAAACAGTGTCAAGCAAAGTGTTATGGAACAAAATAATCTCATCTAATGTGTAAAAGACTTTTTAAACTCTCAGGGTAAAACACAACTGTGAATGTAAATGTTTAGCTATTTATTCACAGCTTTGTGTCTACAATGTTCCCAGCCAGCAACAAATGAGCATAAATAAACACGGGATACCTACTATGTTGTGTGTTTACGTGTCAAGATGTGAGTGTGTATGTGTAGTTGTGCAGAGTGGTTGCTGAGTATGTATGTGTGTTTGTGTTTGAAAGGGAAGTGAGTGTGCATGGAAGTGAACAAGAATAAGAGATGCAAAAGTAATCATGTGGAGAATAGGGTGAATGACTGATGTCAGACTGGCTCAACAGGTAAGACACATGCCTTTTATGTTACAAACTGAGATATATGTGAGTTCTGTTTCCATCATGGGTGCTGTGTCCCAGCCTGCATTTTAGCATTGGGTGGGGGAATTAATCATAGTTTGCTGCCCCTTAGATTCAAATGTTATTCAATTTTGTGGCACGTACATGTACTTTTTATGGGGTTTCACATATGGTCCAGTGACTGGGGTTATTGTTTTTTACCCAAGTAGCCTGGGTTCAACTGTCAAAATGGGAAGGTGACACTCTTTCTCCCAGCTTTGGAACAAACTTCGACTGCATGTCAAGTAGAGTAGCACCCTTGCTACCTTCTGAGTAAAACGACATCATTGCATGGGCAGCATCAAATTCTCTCTCTCTGTCTGACTTGTCTTGTTGCTATTCAGGCAGGAAGGAACTTCTGAATATGGGTTTTTGGCTAGACTTTTAATAGCCTGCAGACTGATTGTCTACTACGTACATATGAACCAGTGAACTGCAGGTGTGTAACTGGCGAGTGTGCAGAGGTGCATGCAACCTATACAGATATGAGCAAAAGCATAGTGTGCAGGAGCAAAGTGAGCGAGTGAACAGTGAGGAGAAAAGGCAGCCATCTAAGGTATGGAAAGTGTGGGAAGAAAGAGAGGACTTACCTGATGCTGCCAGACCTCTGGTCCAGTGTACACTGAATACTGACTGCTTTGCAGCCCAGTATGAGGGTGGCATTCTTGAGTGGAGGGAAAGGAAGTGAAAAAGTAGAAAATACTGTGGAAATTAGTGATCACAGTATTCAAAATGTAAGCACACTGCATTTAATGATAGCATCTTCATTAAAGTCAGTAGCACAAAAATTCAAGAAAGCATATACAAAAGAAAAAGCATGTAAACAAAAGTAGAGTAGAAACATGGCAATTATATGTTTGAAGGCACAGTGTACAGAAGCTGCAGTAGAACCAGCCCAGAGTGAAATACAATCAAATTACTTGCAGCTCTACATTAGTACAGGGGTACTCAGTTACAGCACAATGGGCAATGGAGGGTAAAACAAAAATGTTCAGTCCTGCAAACAACAGACATGAATAGAAAGAGGAAAGACATTACCATATATGCTGTAATGAAGCGCTTACATAACAACATAAGGTCACCAAAATAAGGGACTCTGGAAGATCACATAACAGACAGGCACAGCACAGCAATGGAAGGTACATGCTCCCAGCCAGCCTTTTAGAAACCTATTTGCAATGATGCTACCTAATATCATGTCATATACCACTAACAAGCATTTACCTTTGTAGAACAGCACCAAGTAGGCATGCCACAGAATGAAAGGGTGCAAGGTATATCCATAAAATATCATAGCTGGCTGTATCAGAAGGATACATGTACAAAATGTATGAAACACCATTACTATGACAGTGCAATGTGTAGCACTCCATGGACTGCATAACATGAAGCAGCACTCTGCATTGCCTCAAGCCGCAACCATAATATATGAAGATATTCTTGTAACAATAGAGAACATGCAAGCACCAAATACACCATTAAAAAGACATACATCATTAATCCAAGATAGTTGCACATGCTGCACAATAACAACACAGATTGCATACATTAAAAGCCCCATAAGTACTGTCCTGTGCTGCAGGTAAATGTCTTATTGTTGATAGACAGTCGGGAGAACAGAAGATCCCCAGGAAGGTGCCACTGTGGGACACACATGCTACATCCACTGTTCCTAAAGGGACTCTTTTATAAGGTCAAATTATGTGCAATAGCTTTCAAGTAAGTGAATAGGTCCACATTCCCACATTGTTGGAACTGTACTGTGCAGCTGTGCTGTGTATGATGCTAGTTATTATCACTTCACTGAAGGTTGGGAGACATGTAACGATGCCTCTTGAAATGATTTGACCCTGTACAGTTCCACAAAAAGAACACTAAGCAGATCTGAAATGGTTATGACATGTTTGGCTGACCACAAATGTAGGCCATTATTCAGCCTTATTCTGCTTTGTGGTGAGGTTGGATTGCAGGAGTTCATTGATGCTTTGGAATTATTTGGGTTTCCAGGGTGGCAAATATGTGGTAGACTGCATATTGTGCCTCATTCCATACTTCACGGGCTTCCCAAAGATGTAGTTCTCTCTGAAAAAGAGCAAGAAAGGTCACATCTCATCTGGCAATATCTCAACTAGGTGGTCAAACGCCTCTGTTACATATCCCAGTGGTATACTGGGATCTTCTTCTCCTGTATGGCAAAGATGAGGGTCTGTATTGTTGTATCTGACTTCATAGGGGTTGCCCAGGTGGAAACTGCAACATTATAATCTTGCCTGAGGAAACTAACAGGCAATGACCTTATGGGTGGCACTGTTAAAGTCACCTACTGTGTACTGCACACTAAAATCCAGGTGAAGGCCCTCCACAAGCTTGAACAGATCCTCAGACAATATTGTGTATGATTGCTCACTCATGTGGGTCTTTAGCTTGACTATTACTGTGACAGTGCAATCAGCATTACTGTCTGGACTGTACACCATGAAGTCGAACTCTACTTTTCCTCAAGCCCCACTGCAACATATGTAGAGGAAGGCACTTTTTGGCATTGTCACTCACCAATGTACAAATAAAGTTGCTTGCACCCACTCTGTTTAGTGGCGAATATCCTATCCATTATCAGCTGCTGAAGGCAGTTGATTACTTAAATTCCCTGCAGGGATCAGGGTCAGCACCATGATATTCCTGTCCCTGTTCTCTGCCATCTTATGAAGAAACAGGCCACTCCATATGGAGCACAGGCTGGCTTTGAAGTCTGTTAGTACTGCCACCCTGTTAGCTAGTTGTGGTGTTGATGACAGGTGTTGAATAGTCTCCTCCTGTAGATGTTCACTGCAGGCTTGTTTTATATGCCAGGGTGGGTCCCAGGATGTAGTAACTGCAGCACAAATAGCAACACCAGTGTCAGAGATTTAGTTAATGTTAGTTCTGGAGCATGGAGTTGTCCAATCTGTGCTGTATAAATTTTGCTGGTCACCATGACATTACTCTGTAAACTTCTTGATTCATACCCAGTAGTAATAAACTTGTGTGGCCTGTTCCTGGATATGTGTCCACTGTGCATAGTGCTACTGAGAAAACCATGACACTCACCTTTCCATTCCTGCTCTGCTGCTTCTAGTCAGTGATGAGTGCTTATTGTCTGGCCACATCTGCACATTATATCCTACTTACTCTAGATACAACTGCCATAGATCCACTTTTATACTTTTTTTCCTTTTTTTGTCTTCCTTTCCCCTCATTTTCTTTGTACTTTGAAGTGTTGTTCCTTCTTTCATCTCTATCACCCTTCCTCAATTTTTCCCTGCTTTTGGACCATGACTGCTTTGCATGGCTCCTACCTGCTTCTGTGCACCCTGTCTACAGGTATGCCCATGCCGCCACTGTGTCAGCTAGCTTTACCAACACTACAATCAATATGCATACCCAGCATCTGCATCTGATTTTGCAAAATGTCTTTAATTTTGCCTCATATTTCTTTTCCTATCCCTCATTATTTCTTACTTTTTCTGATAAATCACTGGAGATTACACGTGGTCACTAACACCAGATATTTGCGTTTCCTATCTCATACTGCTCAGAAAACACATGTTCCTACCAAACCTGTTGCTTTACTTAATTTTTAAGTAACGTGTTGTAATAATTATAGTTTCTCCCTGACTTTGGACTTTTGATCTACCTATTATTTTTTACTTTTTTCTGAATTCTTGTGAACAGAAGCTGTCAGGTCTTTTCCTATCCTTTCACTGCCTCTGATTTAGCAGACAGTCTCAGATTATGACTTATATTTGTTTCCTGGATCCCTGGTAAAACTGTCCTGCATAGCGTATATTTTTCATTTTACTGTGACCTTTAGCCTTACAGCTCCTGCTTTGCTGAACACTGTGTTCATTGGTAGCTTCTCATCCAGCAGCATACTTGTGATCCAGGGCACATTTTGTCACTGGGATTTATTGCACATACATGCAGTAGCTTCTTCTGTGATTGCTTAAGTTATCAACTCCTGTTGAGGGACTGCCTTTGCTTCACTTAAACAGGCATCAATAACTCAATAAAAAGCCTTGAGCTCAACATTCTTGCATGTGTTTTATGACAATGCCCCTTACATGTTACTCATTGGCCAAACAAAAATGTGCTTTTTGTAGTGTATGTAACAACAGTAAAACATTATTTGTTTATTTGATTTTGATTACCAGAAAAGTCGGACTAGGTATGCAACCCCTTTTTGTTGTAGGCCCATGAAGAAAAGCTTCACAAGTTGAATTTTTATTTATTTTATTTTTTATGTTTTTATTTTATTACCACCATCCATTTGCACCACCTCTAACCATTATATGTTCAAAAAATCTCTTCGCGCACATCTAGTATCCCAGTGGGAATGCTCTTGCTCCCACCCCACATAACTAACACTGGCAATTTTCATCTTCCTTCTCTCCCATGTTTACTCCAGCAATTTTCCTTTATTATTTCCCCTAACTCACATTATTATTCCCATGGTATCTGCAAAGAATGTACTAGACTGCACCTATTAAGTTTATGCTTCTTAAGTAATAACTACTCTGTATCACTTTGCAATGTTCCTTTTCTTAGTCTATAACATCTCCAAGTTTCATCACTAGTCTGTATTGTTTCTAATGTTTGCTGTACTTCTGAAATGATTTGCTTGAATCTTTTACATTTGTATAATTATCATTAGTAACCTACTGTATGTACCTAGATTGTTTTTGGAGCTTTTCTCCCCAGGACTCCATTGAAAACGGGTTCATGTTGGCCCAATGGACTATCCTGGTAAACCAACTGCAAATAAAATAATAAATAAAATAAATTGCAAAAGTAGCGAGCATTTCCATGGAAGTTGTTAGTTGAGATCACAACAGCTACACATTTATCAGAAGATCTAGAACATGGGGGGAGTGCCATGACATCAGCGGTATCAGTGAGGAGCATCTTTTAGGGTTATGCAATATGAGCTGAGCTTGTTTCAGCTGATTGAGTTTAAGAACATTGGACAATTTCAGTCTTGTCAGTTATTTGATTGCTCTACAGTTGTTGCATTTTAATTGGTAGGTTGGAGGCAAATTTGAGAATTTTATTGCAGCTCTGTTTACATTTTGAGAATTGGCAATAGTATAGGTTGGTGAAGGTGGAGGATGCAAATAAGAGAGTTGGGAGAAGCAGGGTAAATGTTATTTGATGTTGTTTTCTGGTTGAGTCTGCAGGGAAATGTTTAAGTCTATAGGGTTGTCCTAATTTTTGCTGACTTTTTTTCAAATTGTTGAATGTGAAGATTACATTTAAAAGTTTTGTCAGTAGTGAGGCCATGAGCTTGATGTGATCAATAGGTATTCAGTTAAACGATAATATGAAGAATGCTGTTTTGTTATTTTGATGCATTTTAGAAGAAAAAAGCTTATTTTTTGCACTAAGGATTATGTTAGATTCAATAAGCCATGATTTTCTTGATAACAATGATGATTGCATATTTACTTGGAATCCTTCATTTGTTTTGGCAGTGGAGATTATAGTTGACTTGTTTGGATATTGGATAATTAATTTATTACTATAATGTAAGGATATGCCACTGATAAAGATGTGAAAGAATAGTGGGCCCAAGACCCCCTGAGGTACACTTACAAGGATAGAAAGAAAGGAGGATGTAGAGTGTAAATGTTTGACACTTTGAGCACTATTAGAGAGGTAAAAGCTGAACCCCAGGAGATGGAGGAGGTGGAGAGACCTAGATGTAAGAGTTTTAGGAGGTTTTTTTTTTAATGATAAATGGTGCCAGAGGCTTTTGATAGGTCAAAGTAGAGAGCTGATACTAGTTTATTATTGGCTCTGTGATGGTGTATTATATTTAGAAATTATATTAGTACAGTGTCACTGCAATGTGAAAGATGTAAGCCATGCTGAGAATGAGTCAGAAGATACTGAATAGTTGGCTATGAATGCTTTTTTCAAAGATCTTGGAAAAGGTTAGAAGAATGCAGTTGGCCTTAAATGATTTAGTTTTGTTGATGTTCTGCCTTTATGAAGGGGTAGGATACAGTAAGCTTATTTTCAGCACAATGTGATCGACCATTCTTATATTAATCTGTTAATGAGAATAGAAAGTGGTAAATAGATTACATCAGTTGCTGGGTTGAGGTATTCAGGGGTAGGTTGTCAGGTGCAAGGGTGGTAGGTTTCAATTTGGTGAGATATGACTTTATTTTAGTGGTAGATATTGGTTGAGAGAAGTAAGTATTAGTATTGTTGTTTATATTTGGTTGTAGACAGAATTGCAATTGAATTTGTTGTTTGAGAGAGAGGTGCCGGCCTTGATGAAATGGGAATTGAAGACACAGGCAGTGCTGTAGTCAGATGTATGAAGTTGTGGATTGGGTTGTGAGGTTTGCCTGGTTTCAGGAGGCGAAAGTCTCTGGCCAAGAATATTTTTGAGGAGTTTTTGTTCTGGATCTGTTGGTCTGAGAAGTAATTCTTTTTATCTTAAAGAACCTGGGCTTTAGTAATGTTTAATATTTCTTCGACTGCAGTAGATTTGAAAGAATGAAGGAGTTGTATTAGTTCTCCATGTCTTCCATGCTTTACATATTTGCCACATTAACTGTTTTATATTAAAGGATAGTCAAGGAGCGGGATTTGAGTTTATTCTTTTTCTTCAAGCTGGGGTGTGAACAGTCAGAATACTTTGAAATGTGTGACGGAAATAATCAACGGCATCATTAACAGAAAGTTATTTTATAATATTCCAGTTGGAAAGTCTTATGGATTCTTTAAAGCTTTAAATTTTAAGTTTAGACAGGTTTCTTACACAATTATAAAGGGTTGGCTTTTGGGCAGAGTAGTGATTATGGATGGCAGAGGTAGAGTGATGATCACCTAATGAATGAGGTAAGTCACCTATTTGGATTATATTGTTGGGGGTTGATTAAAGTCCAGCCAATTATTGTTTTTGATTGTGAAGACATATTATATCTTGTGGGTGTGGAGATGAATCTGGTGAAGGAACATGGATGAGAGAAGGTGGTGGGGTGGTAGATGAATGAAGGTCAGAAGCTGGAGACTAGTGGTTGCATGTGGAAACTTAGCGCTCATGTCGCCAAATATAAGACTTTTGTAGGATATATTAACAGAGCTCCATGAAAGGATATCTGCTATGATAGGAATATTACCACTTTTTTGGGGGGAGGGGCAATAGAGGGCTATGATGCATATATTTTTTATTGTCTACAGGTAACATCGATCCTAACATCTGTGCATTGGCAAACTGTGAGAGTATTTTGGGATAGGGGCTTAATTATAAGTTATTTGAGAAAATGGTGTCAACACTCCCTACTCTTTCAGAGCATCAGTCCAAACAGAGTATACTCTAATCTGGGGGTAAGAATTATTCATCATGGATGGATATTTTTAGTCAGACAAGAAACTGTGAAATTTTGTTACATATATACTATAAATATTGAAGTTGGACAATTTGAGATTGGTTAGGGAATGAGAAGATGGGCAAGTAGGAATGTTGGAGTAAGTTTGAGAATTGGATTGGTTAGGCTCAGTAGTGTCAAGAGGGCCAAGGAAGGTGTGAATATTGCCACTTATTAGAAGATGAGTTGGGATGAAGTGAATAAAAAAATAATTTCCAATAAGGTAGAGGTGGTGGTGGAAGGATATTGGTATCTAGATGTGAAGGAGAAGTTAGATGCTGAAAGCTAGTATCGAAGAGATCTGGTAAGGTGGAAGAGAAAGGAGGAAGATAGGTATATACAGCAAGAATTTGATAGGAGTTTTGGTAGTTATACAGGGATGGTTGGAGAATAGGGTGGATAGCTATATAAGTAAAAAGCAAAGAGGAATAAGGTGAATCATTGTTTATGAACTGTTACCATATATCAATATGATAGTCAAAAGGGTTGGAGGGTATATATTTTAAGTAGGAGTGTATGGTTATACCCAGAGGGTAGATGGTGGGTGGAGGTGGTGCATGTGCAGAACTACTGACCAAAGACATCACACATACCGACCCCACAAGATAGAAAAAATGCCCCTTCCTTATCTCCTCTTAACATACAATAAAACTTCCATTAAACTCCCCCCCGCCCTACATATCTGAAGAGCAGGTCCTCAAAGCCCTGTCCAAGGCAAAAAACACAGCCTCTGTGGGACAAGATGACATTCCAGGCTGTCTTCTACACAGGCTAAAGCATGAACTAGCATCACCACTAAGTATCCTTTTCAATCATAGCCTAACCACAGGCTTTGTTCCTGCGGAATGGAGAACAACTACAGTTATTCCCCTCCACAAAGGTGGCCTAGAAACAGACCTGGGGAATTACAGACCCATAAGCCTGACCAGCCTTATCTGTAAGGCCATGAAATGTATCATCATGGACCTCATAAATAAATAAAGATATAGGTGACGTCCAAACCCTGGATCCTCCCCAATTTGGCTTCATGAAGGGCAGATCCTGCCTATTAAATCTTATGGATTTCTTTGAAAGTGTGACCAAGGCCATTGATCTCTGCACACAGCAGACCTTGACTTGGCAAAGCCTTTTGACACAATCCTACATTCAGGCATTACTGATAAACTTAGAAAACTGAATTTAAACTCCTTTGTTGTAAGATGGGTTGCCAACTGGCTCTCAAGCCAGACACACACTATCAAAGTGGGTGACTCCACATTAACTAGCGGACCTGTTACTAGTGGCATGCCACATGGTTCAGTGTTGGGCCCCCCTACTGATTGGTATATACTTCTCAAAAGTTAAGGTAAAAACTAAGGGGTTGTGATTGACCAAGTTTGCAAATGACTGCAAACTAGGTGCAATAACTGAATCCCCAAATGATGTCAGTATACTCCAGGAGGGTCTCACACAGACCAACAACTGCTGTATTAGTCACAGTCTCAAACTGAATGCAAAGAAATGCATCATATTTGCCTTCAGCACAAACAGTGTTCCTTCACACTATCAAATCAACAACAATACCTAAGTACCCATAAAGTGGTAAGGGACTTGGGAACCCAGGCTGACTGCGACCTTAACTTCAACCACCACATGTCTACCGTAGTAGGGAAAGCTTTCTACGTAGCACACTTGATTAGTAAAGGCATTGTCTTGAGAGCAAAAGAATTTATAACCCCTCCTATACTCGGCACTTCTCAAGCCCATAATTGAGTGTAACACCCCATTTGGCATGTACCATATTAAGCACCTGCAGCAATTAGAAAGACCTCAGAGGTTTCTAACAAAGAAGATCAAGGGGCTCCAGCATGTGCATTACACAGACCGACTAAAGTCCCTGTCACTATGCTCCGCATCATATAGACTTCTTAGGGGAGACTTATACCTGGCCTACAGAGCAATCCAAGACCCACACCCAATGAATTTGCTGCATATCCATAAATAAAATGGGTCTATGGTAACCTGTTGCAGGGATTTAAATATGGCCTGCGACTTAGATAGGATGTGCTGGAGGGACAGATTTATCTCTCAGCGACTGCCACATCTTTGGAGCAGCCTACCAATTCATGTGAACAGAGCACCTCTATGGCACTGTTCAAGAGGAACCTGGATGAGTGGATGGGACATTGTAAATTCTTACCGAGAATAGTGCCCACAACCTCCTGGACATGGCCAGTCATCACTAAATGCAGTCTTGGGCACTGACTAGCACTTCTATGGTATTACATTGGGTTGAAACGGCTATGCTTAAAATGACCTCTGGATTGATAACCAAGTAATCTCCTATGATCCTATAATCCTATGAAATGATATTAAAGTGTTGGATAAGTTGGAACATAAGTTTAGTTATGGTGATTTGAGGGTTTTGAGGTTAAATTGTGAGAATGGAGTGAAGAATACTGTAGCTGGATTATAAGTGTATGGATGAAGTAGGAGAGAATGATGGACAGTGTTATTTTTGCTTCAGGATTAAGTAATATTTGGTGTTTGGTGTTGAGGGAGATGTGAGTAGGATGTTATTTTAGGTGCTATGAGGAAGGGAGTGGGTAAGATGAGTAAGCTGGCTAAAAGTTGGGAAGAAGTGACTAGTTAAATGAAATGCTATTTTAAGAAGAGATTAGATAAGAGGAAAGTAGTGTACATGTAGAAAAATGAAGTGATATTTCTTTAAGGGTTCAGATGGGTGGGAGGGAAGGGGGAGAAGAGTGGAAATTATAAGTTAAATAATTTAGGATTATAGGTAAGTACTAGGCTAGTTGCCCTTATGGGACCTTTTAAGTATAGCCTATTTACCTGTAAATTTGAGAATCAAACATGTAACTTGTGTCTATGAGGTAAACACCTTAACCATTATACCATATGGTGGTTGCTGGGGAACTGGGAGTGGGAGGAGCTGCTGCATGAGGCATCAGCCTCACATGGAAAGATTGACACATGCAGTAAACTATCTGGCTACTTTTGGCAAGTTATAAAAGGTAAGAGGTCAAAAATGATAAATAAAAGATAGTGATAACATATTTTAATTTTCCAGAGGTTATCAGCAATAAAAGTGTACTGCATTTTAGATTTTAGTTATTGATAATTCTCAAATCACTCTACAACTACTTCTGCAATTTAATGAATGTTTTTGACAAGGTACAAGGAAGAAATTAATGGGTTTTGCCTGCTGAAACAAGTTGCACAAGAAATACTCACAGGATACTGAGTATCTAATGTGAAGAGGGGCAGTATTGTCTGCTGTAGCCCAAGTACTCACCAGACCATAACAAACAAAAATACTAGCATACTTTTCTGGAAAGAAGCTCTTATGTATAGTGAAATTATATGCATTTTACACTGTCTGCAGCGTACTGGGTGGTGTTTGGAGGCAGTTTATACTGCAAAACAGTTTAACAGGGTCATAGAGTTTGTTAGGCTCGATCAAATTGGCAGTTTAACCTTTTTTTTAAAACAGTCTCCAGCATGGGGATGTGTAGCCCTGTTGCCCCTGCAGCTCTAACCAGTAGGGAGACCTTTTACACAACTTGTCTCAAACGTAAAGCATACCATTTTTAATTTGTATAATTCAAGCATAATAGTTGCTTATGTTTAGAAGCCGTTCAGTCATTCCTTTGTTAAAATAACTTTTATATTTTATATCTGCATTCTGAGCACTTTGTCATAAAATTTATTGCCATTCAGCACTGTAAAAGTAATTGGATATGTGCAGATTCAAATCTCGTATGTTATCTCTGATGACAGAGTAAAGTGCAACAAGCTGTATTAACCTTTCTGAATGTTACTGTTTTAGATTTTTATCTGCTCTATATTTAAATGTTCCGCAGAGCCCATGAGTGTTGGCAGCTAACATGGGTCTCCCTGGCCATCTCCCGTGGCTGGTAGTTATTTCCCTAATATTATCTGGATTACACTGTGGCAATGAAGCTCATGAAGAAAGTAAACAGAAAAGAGACATTTCAAATGATCAGTAAGTTTTGCAAATTTGTTTATACTGTGCATTTATAGAAAACCAATTCCTTTATTTGATGTGCTGCATTGCTTTAACAGTGATTTGTACCTTCAATCAGAATATCTAACTTTTGGAACTCTATCGGAGAATACATAAACGGGTTGTACTTGCTCATTATTAAAGTTATTAGATGATATTCCTAGTTTGCATTTAATGCTACTAGCCTGCTATATACAAAGAAAAAAATGATGATGACAAATAGTTTGTCAACTATCAAAAAGTATTAAGTACTTACTGTTGTTTTCCAGAGTGAAAATGTTGGGAGGGTGGCCTAATGGTTAAGGTGTTTGCCTTACAAACACAAGGTGCAGGGTTTGAGTCTCACAAGGGATAATTGGCTAAGCTTAAAATGGCTCGCAAGGGCAGTTAGCTTAGTAAGAATCTATGAATCTAAATCCTGCCTCGTTTGGTGTGAGTTTCCAGTCGTGAAAAGTATGTTCACAAATTTGACATAGAAAATAGATCTTGTTTAAAATCATATCATGTATCCCCAGATTGGTAGTTGGCTATGCTACCTAGTTGGCTAAACTGTTGTAAGGCATTGCTTGCACTGCATTTAAGAGATATAAGGGAAGTGTGCTTTGAGGTATAATTTTCTTTTGTTTGAATTAGACTATGATAATATTACTATCTGAGGTTTTTAAGATGCCACTGTGCTGGTCACAACATCAGTAAGCACAATAAGCACAAAGAAGTCAGACAAATTTTATTATTTTTAAGCAGAGGTGCCAGAGGATGCTGAAGGCTGGATGGGGGTGGGTGGTGGGGGGGGTGCAGAGGTCGAGAGGGGCCTGAAAAGGGCATTTTTTACTTTTTTCTTATACTATTAACCATGATAAAAGGTGTACACATATGATATGTGGTGAGCTGCATATATGGCCAACAGTTGTTGCATTAAGAATAATTCCACATAAATTTTATAGTGAAATTATAAGTGAAACTACTGTCTCTCATCACATCCTTCCAAACATGAATGGGAAATGTACTTTCACCTGAATTCCTGGCCTTTGACTATACATTCAAAAAGACTGCCTGTGTGGTAAAACCCTGAATGAGTAAATAACAGGACAGAAGTTTTAATAGACAATGTTAAACTCTGGTGTCCGAGTGTTATTTGGGCATTGCAACACTTAAACTACATAGTAATTGCTATATGGCATGGACTCTATTGTTTCAATTTGTTTCCGGCCATAGTCCAAACAACTTAATGTACACTTTATATTGTAAAGGTGGATATAGTGAAGACAGGTTGGCAATTTCAAAATTCAGAATAAATGTATACACTGAGCTGTCAGCACTATAGTCAGAAATAGATGAAAACCAAATTCCATGCTTCTGTTTCCTCTAGTATGTCCTAGAGTGTTGGCGACAACAAATGCTGTTTCAGAGTTTGATTAAAACAACACACACACACACACACACACACACACACACACACACACACACACACACACACACACACACACACACACACACGCACAGCCACAGACTTTGCTACTTAAATCTGTATTATGAGTTTTCAGTCCAACTTTAGAAAATAATATTGAAATAAAATGCAAATTTGCATGTAATCATTTTGGATTGTAGAAAAAGTACAGTTGTTTAGGTAAATTTACTGTAACAGTATATGTTCAAATGATCCCTGCTGCAGTAGCCTAAGCTATACATTTTATATCTTGCAAAGCTTCAGGGCACCTTCCACTCATTCAGACCAATAGCTTGAGCTGAGCTGGCTAAAAAGACAGGTTTGGGAGCCAAGACCTTCAGAGTTTTCTTGCCATCTTAGAGAGGGAGACTGAGCCCTGAGGAGACATTGCTATGAATAACAGAAAAAAAGTCAAAGGATCACACACTGAAAAAAAAAAACACCAAAAAGAAGGGGGAGGGGGAGTGGATGAAGGGAGTGGCTACTGCAGCAGTGGTCATTTGAAAATTTACTGCTATGGTAAATTTATTTACATAACTGTACTATGTTTTTCATAGTGATCATTGCTGTGATAGCCTAAGCTGTATGGGTAGATTACTATAGCTTAGAACAACTGGGAGGTAGAAGAAGAAAAGTCCAGGAATCCCTAGAGAATGGTCTTAGCAAAACTTGCCCTAGACCTGGAGAAGGAATCTGACTTCTTGTGCTTTGTAAAAGTATGTACAGAGGACCACGTTGCTGCTTTTAGGATACTTCTATAATTCAACCCTTCCCAAAAAAGTCTTAGATGAAACCAAGGGATGATAGAATATGGCTTGACCCTGCTTGGAATAGTTTTGTTGTGGTGGGAATAACAAAGGTAATAGCCCGAGATATTCATTTAAAAATAGTCTGCTTTGACACAGAATCATAGGATCATAGCAGGTTATTAGGCTAATGACCCCAGGGCCCTTACAAGACTAGCCAAGTTCAACCTGTGTTCCCAAGGGTGTCTGGTTCAAGCAGATACTAAAATCAGCACCTATTGCCTCTGACCAAGAGGGACATAGGTGTAACCCCCAGGGTAAATTTCTTGTTAGCCATCCAATCATCCAAATTATGCTTAACAAGGCCCAAAGAGGGGCTTTGTCTAACATAAATAGGAAGCTTGTTCCAAAGGTGGGGCAATCTCTGTGAGACAAATCTGTCTCTCCAGCAAGTTCTGTTGATGTCACATACCAGGTTAAGGTCTTTTAAGTGAGTGACCCATGTGCCATTTGACTTGCAGATGTGCAGCATTTCCATTAAAGCTGGGTCAGAGACTGCTCTATATGCAAGGCACAGGTCACCCCTGAGTAGTCTGTATGACACAGATTAAAGTGGCAATGATTTCAGTCTGTCTGCATAAGACAGATCTTGAAGACCCTGAATGTTCTTTGTAAAGAACCTTTGTGGTCTCTTCAATTGTTACAGGTGTTTGGAAAGGAATATACCAAAGGGGACGTTGTAGTCTGTTACTGGCCTGATGAGGGAAGAGTACAGGGGAGTTATAACTGCTTTTTTCTGGAGGCAATGCCCTTACTTATGAGATGAGCATTATAAAATGCTCTTCTTACCACAGTAGAGACATTGTGATCGAAGTTAAGGTTGCTGTCGACGTGTGTGCAAAATCTCTCATCACTGACTGTGTGCTTAGGGTATCGCTGTTGATGTGGTAGTTTACAGGAACATCACCCTTGCTGAAGGGGATGATAATACATTTTTTTTTGCATTAAGTTTAAGACCATGAGTTTGGCACCAGTCATTAGTCTGTTTAAGACCTTCTTGCAAGATGTTAACATCGCTATAGGTTTCAATGATTGCTCCCAGTTTGCAGTCATCAGCAAACTTTGTCACCCACAGTCCTTTAGTTTTAGCCTGTACTTCAGAGAGGTAGATTCAGAACAGTAGGAGTCCCACAACCGATCCCTGTAGAACACCACTGGTTAAGGGTCTGCTGGAGGAGGTGGAGTCCCCTATTTTGATCGTATGAGTTCTATCAGTGAGCCAATTTCCAACTCACCTGACAATATATAGGTTGATAAACAGCTCCGTGAGTTTATCAATGATGCCTGAGTGGGGGATTGTGTCAAAAGCCTTGGCTAAGTCTAGGTAAGCTGTATGCACAGATTTGCCCTCATCTAGGGCTTTGGTGACTGTCTCAAAGACAAAGAAGTCCACCAAGTTTAACAGGCGTGATCTCCCCTTGACAAAGTTAAACTGGGTGGGACTGAGCATTTGGAGATTTCCTGTATGTTTGTTAATAAGGTCCTTGATGATTCGTTCTATAGCTTTGTGGATAGGGCTGGTCAGGCTAATGAGTCTGTAGTTCCCAGGGTCCATGTATGCACCTCCTTTGTGCAAAGGGATGACGGTAGCTGTTTGCCATTCCACCTGGATGAAACCAGTGCTTGGGATATGATTATAAAGCATGCCCAATGGTGGTGCTAATTCTTGTTTTAATCCATGTAGAACACAGCCTGGGATGTTGTCTGGTCCCATAGAGGCTGTGTTTTTGGCTTTGGAGAGGGCGTTTAAGACCTGCTCCTCAGAGATACTAGGTGAGGGACAAGTGTTAGGGATGCTTTACAGTACATGCGGCAGGGAAAAAGGAGTGAAGTTTTCACTGAACCTGTCAGCCAACAGGTTTGGTATATCCACAGGTTCTGCATATGTAGTACCATTAACTACAAGTTCAGTGCAAATCTGGACCTTACTTTTGAGGTTATGGATGTAACTAAAGAACACCTTGTTGTTATCTTTAGTTAGGGAAGCTAATTTGCATTTGTAGTTAGCTCTGGAGTCCATCACTAGAAGTCTTATTTGCTTGTTTAAGTTGAGGAGGCAGTGTTTCCAGTTTTGAGACAATTCCATCCTACACTTAGTCAGCGATTTCTTTCTCCTGTTGTATAGCCTATTAATGGCAGTTGTCCACCAGGCAGGTTTGTTTTTCCTTGAAAATTATGCTTTGGTTCTTTCAGGTACGGCAGAGTCAGTGCAATTGTACAGGTGCCCATATAAAGCATTGGTGTATAACTCAGCACAAGTGACTGTTCCATCAGTGGGGGAGGGGCTATGAAGCTATTTTTGCTGTCATGTAAGAGGTTGTAATTGGCCTTGGAGAAGTTTTTTAGTCTAGTTGTTGCAAAGGGGTGGGGGTGGGGGGGTCTTGTGTTATAGTTACTTCTAGTGAGACTGATATGTGGTCAGATCTCACCAGGGATGGCCGCACACTGAAGGTTGTGCAGCGGTACCCCATCCTGGTTAGCACAAGATCCAGGATGTTTGAGCCCCTAGTGGGATTGTCAACCAGCTGGTCCAGGACATTGGAGTTAACGAAGTCCAGGAACCCTTGGGCAAGTGTGTTAGAACACGGATAATTTTCACAGTCAATGGATGGGTAATTAAACTCACCCAAAACCAGGGTGTTTGGTTGTATCTTGATTGACTCAAATAGATCTAAGTAGGCTGAGTGGATGTCCTGATTCATGGAGGGGTCCTATAGCTGGCAGTAATCTGAATAGGGGTCTTATCTGGTAAGTGCAGGAGGTGAGGTGTGCACCTGAAGTAATTTAATGGAATGGTGCTGTTTAACCAATCTACAGGTGTATTCAGCTTTAATGAATATTGATGCACCACCTCCTTTAGTTCTCACACCTTCAGTTTGTGGTCTGAATGCGTTGAAGAAAATGTATAGAATTGTATAATTGCATAGTTTGTCATGTGTCTGGTCAATTCTATTTTACTGTTTACTTTGCCATGAGTCAAAAAACGTTTTCATATATTCTCAGCCACATAATTGTATAATGTTCCAAGTGAGTTTTATGTTTTCCACTCTTTGTAAATCCTTGTTTAACAAATGTCTATCATTTTGTATTTTGTTTGTGGATCTTTTCTCCCCAGGCCTCCACTGAAAATGGGCTCATTTTAACCAGCGGACTTTCCTGATCAACAAAAGCAAATAAATAAAATAAATAACCTGGTATAGCTGGGGTGCCCTCTGCAGCCTTAAACAAGGTCTCAGTGACTGCACAAATGCCAGCAACTTCCAAGGTGAGGACTGCTTCCAGTGAGTGCAGTTTCTGGTTTATACGTCTAGCATTTAGCAGCATAACCTTGAGGTTGTTTTTAGAGGGTATTTTTATGTCAAGAATTTTGTTCTTGTGACATTGCCTGAAAAAGGCACTATGGGGGTGGCAAGAGCCTTAGCCAGTAACCAAAACCCCTGGGGTGACAGATGGACACCATGTCTGGCAAAGCATCGAGGTCTGTCGACCATGTCATCCCAGGCTAATATATACTGGATCCCCTTTGAATGACATCAGAAACTAAGCCAATTGTTGAAGTCAATCATTTTTTTTCTTTGTTTGTATTTAGGTATCATCCTAGGCGAAGGTAAAAGGCTGCTTAAGGCTTGGGACATACCTGCCTGAGACACATAATCAGAGAGCTCAGTCATGTCTCTGTTCATATAGTTCAGTGAGGTATGTCTGAAGTCGTTCACACCAACATGAACTATGACATAGTCATAACAGTGCCTGTTGCTGAGAGACATGAGTGTGTGTGTGATGTGGCAGATCCTGGCACCAGACAGACAGCTGACTGTGCCTTTTTCTTTTTCCAGCCTGGTGAGAGGGACATGTTTTTGTCTTATGCCTTAGGGCTTGACTGGTGAGACACTGGTGTGAAATATATTATGTGTACTATGTTCAGCAGAGGATGTATTATGTAAATCAAGCTTGAGTTTATTTTTGGGAGGCCTCTGATGTTTAGGTAAATTTATGGAAAGGACCTTTGCATGTGTAGCTTTATGTGTTGTTAGTCTGGTAAGTGCAGGAGGTGAGGTGTGCATGCTGACAACCTGCTTAGTATCAGATGAACTGACTGGTGAGTGAAAGAATCTGGCTTCTAGGTTCGTGATATAGATGCATCTCTCACATAATGAATTTGTGTGGACTAGAAGAAGTGGGTTGCCAGCGTACATGAGGCAATTACTACAAGGTGGTACACTGGGGCAGCGCAATGGTGCAGCAGTTTTCATTGTCACCTCACAGCAAGACTCTCTCCGGTTCAGTTCTTGTCTGGGGTGTCTTCTGTGTGGAGTCTGCATGTCCTCCCTATGTTCATGTGGGATTCCTCCGGGTGCTCCGATTTACTCCCATATTCAAAAGACATACATCTGGAGCCTTTCTCTCTGGGTCTCCACTGAAAATGGGCTCTGTCCCAGTTGGACTTCCCTGGAAAACACATGTTAAATTAATAACTAACTAACTAACTAACTAACTAACTAACTAACTAACTAAGTAAATAATTAAATAAATACATTGCCTCAGAATGCCCATGTCGACCAGACTGGCTGGAGAAACTGTTTGAAATTGTCTGTCCATAATACTAGGTAAATTGATGTGTTCAGAAAACAGGGATAGGACAGGAAGGACCAAGTAAAGTAGAGGACAGGAGAAGTGGACAAAAAATACAAAGGGCTAGTGGGTAGGATCTATGATGTTACCTCAGGAGCTTCACTGAATGTGTCACCTGTCAGTGAGGGACACTCCGGGGAACTCAACAATGGAGCACCAGCACCACCAGGGTGGGAGGGTGGCCTAATGGTTAAGGTGTTTATCTTACAAACACAAGGTGCAGGGTTTAGGTCTCACAAGGGATAATTGGCTAGGCTTAAAATGGCTTGCAAGGGCAGTTAGCTTAGTACTAATCTCTGAACCTAATCTATGAACCTAAATACTAAGAGAATCATTGCAGGCAGAAGTGTTTACGTCTATAACCGGCAACGGTGCCCACGGCTGCTCGGCAGTGTTTGATGTGCAAACAAGCACAAACCCACGCAAACGTGGTGCTTATGTAGTGAACAAGAGCAAACTGATTTAAACAAATTAATCAATAAAAGAGCTCAAAACTGAGTCGTGCTCCAGCAACCTTCAATCAGATGAGTTCGAACTGCATACTCCTGCCACTAGGTTGCAGGGGAAAAGATGCGCTGGTTTAGTGCTTAAGTTATACAAACAGAACTAGATTCAGCAGGTCTGAATCTAGTCTCTGCTACAACAAACAAAGTGCAACAATTTCAGAAAAAAATGTTCAGATAAACAGTGATATGGTAAAAATGCAGTTCAAAAGTGCAATATACAATTAAAAATTCTACTTGCATTTTGCAGAGATCAGCCAATGCCTTGGATTGATCAGATAAATACAGCAGAGCAGTAGCTGGTTACCAAACTCTGTGGAGTTTTGCTAAAACAAGCAAAAACAAGTGCAAATGCCTTCTTTATGTAAAATAACTGGCCTGAAGCCAAACGCTTAAACCTGAACTAAGACGGTTTTAGAATAACAGACACAAAAAGCCTTCAACCAGCAATTCCCAACTTAGAAGGATGTAAGTTGCCTCTCCTGTTACAACAGTGTGTGCTACAAACCTTCTTGATGTAAAACTGGCCTGAAGCCCAAGTGCTTAAACCAAAACTAAGAAGCTTAGAATAACAGTTACAATTTAATTACCCTACTAACAAGCAGTAATAAATGCATCAGAATAAACGCAATTGAACACTTTTAAAAACAAGATGCATAAGCAAAATAGAGTAGGAAGAAACACAAATACAGTAAAAGCAGCCTAATAAAGTGAAAACAGCTGAAGAAAGTGCAATTTATTTATTTATTTATTTATTGCCCCTTCTCCTTACCTTAACAAGAAATGCAACTGAGCAGAAGTTCTGAAAATTTTTGTAATGTCAAGATAGTACCTGAACTGTCTGTGAACATCTAAGGTATGAAGTATCCTTTCTCCCTCATTTTGAAGCTCAGGGAATAACACGGGTATATGGATAGCTTGGCTTTAAGTAAATTTGAATGCCACTTTAAGCATAAAAGAAGGATTAGTTCTAAAGGAAACCCTGGCCTGTGAAAAATGAAATAAGGTTAACCTACTATAAGAGCTTACAACTCAGATATTTTTCTTGCAAAGGTCAGAGCAAGGGGTAAAACTATTTTCCATCTTAAGAACCTCAAGTCAGCCACATAAGCTGGTTCAAATGGAGCAAGTGTTAGCTTCTCTAACACAAAATTAGTGTCCCAAGGAGGAGCTACTATTTTTCTTGGAGGTCTCTTATGCAAAACCCCGTTAAACATATGTTGACATGGGAATGCCTTGAAAAAGGGGGATCCATGGGCAGACATGCTGAAATGGTAAACAAATGAATCTTGACAGACGAGTAAGACAAGCAAATAGAAAAACAGCTCACACAAATATTGTAAAGCAAGTGAAATACTACTCTGAATGGGTTCAGATTAGGTTTTGGCATCAACTGGAAAACATTTTCCATTTGCTAATATATGATTTTTAGCCCCCATTAGTACCTCCTGCATGTCCTCAGTAAAAAAGTACCTGACAAGTACTAAGATCCTAAGATCCGGACAGCCAGTTAAAGTTATTTGGGGTTCAGATGTATAAAAGGTCCATATTCCTTTTTTTTAAACAAGAAAATCTTTATTAAATTATCACTTATGACAGGCAATCACACATTTATATAAATGAAAACAAACCATATTGACATATTTTCAGCTGCAGACATTATACATCACTTATAATCTATCCAGTCATTGTCAGTCAACCATTTCAAAGCACATTCAATTCCTGCTTTCCCTTAAACCTCATTTTTCCTTCAGAACATTATTCTGCAAGTATTGTTCCCACCATTCTGATTTTTTCCATGTAATTTGTTCCTACCCTTTTCTAAAGCTCCCACTTCCAGTTGTTTTATCTCTGCTACTATATTTACTACTTCTAGTACAGTTGGTTTGGACTTTGATTTCCATTTTCTAGAAAATGCTTTTTTGGCAGCCACCAGAATTAAACTCAGCAAGGCCTTACTATGTCTAGGCAATTCCAATTCCGTATCACAGATAAAAAAAATAATTTCCTTAGTTATACCAATTTGCTCACCCAGTATTTCTGATACAGTAGTCTGCAGAGAATTTTTAGTCTACCAACTCATCGCAATCTGAAAAAATATGTTCCCAATTATCTCTTTCATCTCTGTTCTTGTGTGACTAGCTCGAGTCTGTGAGGAAACTTGGGGTAATTAATCCTGGCCAGTTCCAAAAGAAGGGATAAACACTGCTGTCTGAGCCAGAAGGGAGTCACCACAATGATCTTGGGGGATTCCTTCTGAATCTTCAGAATTACATTGACTATCAGAAAGGGTAGAAAAGCATACAAAAATATTCCTGTTCAAGGAAAGGAAAAGGCATCTGTCTTCCAGGCCTAGCAAGAAGTCTTGGAGCAGAATTTTTCCAGCTGCTTTGTTCATTTTGAAGGCAAAAAGGCCTTCTTGAGGAACTCCCCACAGATAGATCAGACTGTGGAAGACACCCCAGTCTAGTTTCTGTTCATGAAGGTCTACCTTTGTCCTGCCCAGCTTGTCTGCCACACAATTTTTGCTCTGACAGAATGTAGGAAGTAGAGTGAGATTCTGCTGTAAAGCTATATCCCATGATAACATGTCTAGTCTGCAAAGGGGGTAAGACCTTGAGCTCCCTTGTTATTTTATGTACCACATCACTGTGGTATTGTCTGTATCAACTTGAGGTGGTCCTGCGGACCAAAGGTGATTTAGACAGTTGAGTGCCTTGATAAGGGCAACCTTCTCCTTTACACTTATGTGCTTGTATCTGTGTTTGTTGCATACCTGTCAATTGCACAGATTTTTGCTGAATGTCTAGATTTTCTTTACTCATATTTTTGGTCCATTTCTCATAAAATTGTGGTTTTTCTGGGAAATCACTAGCAAATCATTGAGTGTTAAAGTCAGAAAATAATGGCAGTCATTTGAGTTTCAGACTTCATGCCCTTCAGAAAAATTCAGCTAATGCAAAACCTGTTATTCTATCAGTTTTATAAGCTTGTAAGAGCAATATTTAAAAAGTGTCCCTATTTTTGGTCATTTGTCTCCTCATTATTGATGGCTTTGTCCAGATTTCTTGCTCCAAGAGGTTGAGAGGTCTGATTTCTTGCCCCAGATACCTTGCACTTCTATCCCCCTGGCGAAGTGCAAGGCAACTGTGGTGAATGACAGCTTTAAAGCAGGAGGGGAAAGGGAGAAACCTGGATTCGGGGTACTTGATGTCTCTACCAAGTGATTTCTCTTCTCATACATCCCAGACCTGGAATCTGAAAAGATAACAGGTACTGGTGCCAGGACCAAGGAGACTTCAGATGCTACTATATCTTTCTCATGAGGAGTCTTGCCAGAGTTACCATGAGAATGATCGATGCCATGAGACTCAGAATCCTGAGGTATTTCCTCCTTTGCCCATTAAGGGGATCCCAACAGTCGCAGAAGACATTGTTAACCCCCAGTCCATAGTGGCTATATGTGTAACATCACAAGGATCATGGGAAAAGATCTGGAATAGATCTAAATGTAGATATATTTTCCTGTGTGTAGAATAGTGTGTGTATTGTACCTTTAAGAAGCATTTCCAAGGACAGCGTGTGCATATAAATAGCAAGCATGTGCTAGCTTCAGTGCCATTTTGACAGTGCAGCCAGAGAGTGAACATGTATGAATGTAATCACTAGTTTGTTTAAAAGTTTATATAAGTTAAAGTTGTTAAGCCTCAATCCTGATGTGTTTGTACATAATAAAGCTGCTTGAACAGAACCCACATATATTTGTCTGTTTTATCAGATGAGTGACATGATGTCAGAACTAGGATTCCAGAGACTGTTTTTCAGAGCTATGAGGTGCAGAGAAGGTAAAATAAATGAACAAAGTACAAAAAAGGGCCAAAAATGAACTAAAGGTAATGAAAACATGCACAAATTATTTATTTTATTAAAAAGATAAAATGGAGAATTACAAGGGCACAGAACACATAATTAAGCAAACAGGAGGCACAAAAAGTTTATTAATTAAACAAAATGTTTGAAATTAAGATATTTGATAAAGCGATTATCAGAAAAGTACATAAGTGCTTTGGAATTACCTCGGAACTGCAAAACGAGCATGTTTAGAGTAAAACAAGCACAAGAAAAGTATAATGGGCATGAACAAAGACTAAATGAGCAAAACAAATATAATAAAGGGCAAAAGGAGCACATTTAGCATAAATAAAGCAAGGTGACTGCAGGTTTTTTTGGAAAATGACTGTGTTTTGGCATAAACTATTTTGCATTGATTGAAGCTGCACAGGGCATAACTAGAGTTATTTGAAGTATCTCAAGGTGTGTAAAAGTGCTTCCAGTGTGTGCTTATTACTGTGTATGTATTCCAAAGAGTTTATTTGTGTGCAAAGTGTAACTATTTTGTGAAGTACAGTCAAAATACAGCCATTTCAGAAAGTTTCTTGTACTGGGTGTGTCTGTTCTCAGAGTGCTGCCATTACAGAGTGTTTCTTGCACTGTCCTTAGTTATTTAGCAAAGTACAGACATTTTGGGAAAGTTTAAGTGTGCTGTGTACTGTTTATTTGCAAAGTGCAGTTACTTCGAAATGTTCTTACTCTGAGCTTCTTCTGTCCAGTTTATTTGCACATTGCAGTTATTTTTAAATGTTTCTTACACTGATAAAGAGGTGATTTCTTACAGTACAGTGATTTCAAGAATATTTTTGTGCCCAGGAGACTTATTTTGCAAAGCTTTGTTATTTAGAGGCGTGTTGTGCTATTGAGCATAGTAACAAACACTGGCATAAACTTCTAGCATATGTATATGTGTGTGATCGTGCATACTTGCAAAAGCCTTCACTGGTATGTGTTAATATGGCAGAGGCATTTCACAAACCAGGTTCACTAGTATTTGATCAGAATATTGCAGAGAATTGGAGAATATTTGAGCAAGAGTATGATATCTTTATACAAGCAGCTTATTCTGGCAAAGATGCAAGCACCAGGGTATTCATTTTGCTAAACCTAGCTGGGTCAGAGGCCATTGAAAAACTGTCATATTGTTGTGCAGGCTGAATCAAGTGAACACCCCAAGTGTTTGAAATGCAAATTCAGGGAAATGTGCAACCCCCCAAACAAGTGTTACATTAGAGAGGCATTTGTTTTACATAAGAGATCAAAAGCCAGCAAAAACTTTTACAGCTTATATTACTGACCTGAGAAACAAAGCTAAATGTGTATGTTTGGTGATTTAAAAGATGAGTTGATAAAGGACAGGCTTGTGTGTGGTATTAATAGTGCTGCAGTGAGAAAGGTTTTGCTTCTTGACAGTGATTTAATGCTAAGCAAAGCTATTGAGATTTGTCAAATCCATGAAGTTACAGAAAGGAACAAAAGTATGCTTGCAGGTGATAAGAGCATAGTTTCAGTAGGCCCCAGAGCAAATGCAGACAGCATGTAACACATGGCTAGCAGGACCAGGCCTAAGCACATGGCAGCTGTAACCCCTGTGGGTGTGGCAGGTAAAACCCATAGTTTTCCAGCTAGTTCTAAGACTAGATCAGTGAAAAGGGCATACTCAGTGCAGTACAAGGGTGAGTCAGCAAAACCCAAATCAAGCTTTATTGTTAACTGTCGCAATTGTGGTGCCAATCATGAGTCTAAATGAGAACAGTACTTAGCATTTGGTCAGCAATGCCACAAGTGTAAACAATGAAACCATTTTCAAAAGTTTTGCAAATCAAGTCAACCTCACACAGTTATAAAAATGGGTCACTTAAAAAAGCAAGTTGATCATATAGAGAGCTGTATAACCCTACTTTCTACGTGGATGGTTTGTGAAAAGATTGATGCAGTAGATTTGTTGGCAAAGAACAAAGTATTTTGTACTGTCCATATCAATGGCAAAACCACCAAGCGTAAAGAAAACACTGGTTCAAAATGTAATGTTATGTCAGCAGACACATTTGGTAAGGTGAGAGCTGGTGAGCAACTTAATATGGCCAGTTGTGCGAAACTTGTTGCTTATGGAGGTGAAGAAATTCAAACCGAAGGCTCAGTAATGCTTTCATGTTATTTGTCAAAGAACTGCTACAGCTTACTATTCTATATAGTCAGAAGACCTGTGCAGTCATTACTGGGTCTAAGAGACAGTTTGAGAATGAATCTGCTCTCCTTTTCCAAATAAGTTCATCATATAAGTATGCATCCCAGTTCCAATTTTACTGATGCTATTTTCTCAGAATATGATTATGCTTTTGATGACAAGTTAGGCAAATGTCCAGTTGTGTATTCTATGAAATTAGATCCAGAGGTTAGTCCAGTGGTCAGACCAGCAATAAAAGTTCCGATAGCTATGCAGAATAAAGTCAAAGCTCAGTTGGATAAAATTGTGCAAGATGGTGTAATTTGTCCAGTTACAGAACCTAGTGAATGGGTGTTGCCCATGGTAACAGCCCACAAAAAAGGCTCAGATGAAATCAGAATAGACATTGACCCAAAAGATTTGAACAAAGCATTAAAAAGACCACATCATCTTATGCGTACAGTCAAGGAAGTCACAGCCCAAATACTGAATGCCACTGTTCTTTGTGTCTTGGATGAAAAAAGTTCATTTTGGCAATTGATGCTGATCGCAATTCTTCACTACTGACTACATTTACTACCCCATTTGGAAGATATAGATTCCTCAGGATGCCATTTGGAATAAATTCTGCAAGTGAAGTCTTTCAACGTGCAACAGAGCAAATTTGTTTGGGTTGTCCTTGTGCCAAAATAGATGATTTATTCGGTGGAGGCAATGGTTTAGCAGAGTATGACAGAAACCTTAGGAAAGTTCTAGACAGAGCACATGAAGTGAACTTGAAGCTCAG
Source organism: Protopterus annectens (assembly GCF_019279795.1). Taxonomy (NCBI): domain Eukaryota; kingdom Metazoa; phylum Chordata; order Ceratodontiformes; family Protopteridae; genus Protopterus; species Protopterus annectens. The sequence continues at coordinate 1,468,672,044 of NC_056732.1, read as the reverse complement.
TCCTCTGAAGTGCAAATTCAGACTACCAGAAGTTACATATGTAGGTAATTTATTTACTAGCACTGGCTTGTGACCAGACCCATCCAAGCAAGCAGCCATTCCTGAGATGCCAGCACCGGATAATGTTCAAGCTCTACTATGTTTTCTTGGTATGGTCAACTATTTAGGCAAATTTATACAAGACTTCAGTGAGTTGGCAGTGCCTTTGAGAGAGCTAAAGTGCAAAAATGTTACATGGTTTTGGTTGGAACAGTACCAAAGAGCATTTGAAGACCTTAAGCAGAAAATTGCCATCCCACCTACATTAAGATACTATGATGTCAATAAACCAGTAACTCTTTCCTGTGATGCTTCAAAATTTGGTCTTGGTGCAGTTATTCTTCAAGAGGACAGGCCAGTAGTCTATGCATCTAGAACTCTTACCCAAACTGAAATGCAATATGCTCAAATTGAGAAAGAACTTTTGGCAATAGTATTTGCATGTTCAGAGTTTCATGATTATATTTATGGTCTAGCTACTTAGATTGAAACTGATCACCAACCTCTAGTCACTATTTTAAAGAAGCCTATGCATTCAGCTCCAGCAAGATTAGAAAGAATTGCAAAAGTACAACTTCAACATGGTAGTTGCAAAAGGTAAACTTCTTTATCTGGCTGATACCTTATTCAGACCATCCAGAAATACAATGGAACAGCTTAATGCAAAGAATTTTGACTTTGATGTCATGGAAGTGCACAAATTTTCTACTGCGAGAGTTGATGAGCTGAGAGATCATACAAAGACTGATCCAGTTTTGCAAAAGCTCAACCGCTTTATTAATGTTAGATGGCCATCAAGGCAATCTAGGGTATCGCCTGGAGTGCCAACTTATTTTCCTTACAGAGATGAGATGTTGATGGAAGATGGCATTATTTTCAAAGGTCCTAAAATTGTTGTTCCAGCTTCCTTACAATGTGAATATATCATAATTTTGCAATATGGTCACCCAGGTTCCAAATCTACCAAAAGAAGGGCGTGAGGACTAGTATTTTGGCCTTCTCTAGCAAAATATATTACTAAAGTACTTTCTTCTTCTTTAGTATGCAATAGCACTAAACCACATTTGAATAAAGAACCACTTCAGCTAAGTTAAATTCCTGAACTACCTTGGTTGACAGTAGCCACTGATATATTCAAGTCGAACAATCAACATTACTTAGTGTTGTTAGACTCTTATTCGAATTGGTTTGAGATTGATTTACTACCTAACCAAATGTCCACTGCTTTTATCATCAAGTTGAAATGTCATTTCTCAGTCAATGGGAGTCCACAGAAGCTTATCTCTGACAATGGTATCCAGTTTACCACTCAGTTGTGTCAACACTTTGCAAAAGAGTGGGGCTTTGTTCATATTACTAGTAGTCCAAAATACCCACAGTCAAATGGACTAGCTGAACATGCAGTACAGAGTGCAAAGCAATTACTAGAGAAGTCAAAGTGTGATAATACTGATGTCTTTTTGAATTTGCTCAGTCTCAAAAACATACCCCATGACAATATACTTGGCTCAACTGCTTAGCGACTTCTATCTAGGCAAACCAGAACAATACTGCCTATCAATTCCAGTTTGTTGAGGCATAAAGCTAAGAGCAACAGAACAATCAATGCCCGACTATTCAGAAAGCATTTTTTCCAGAAGTTCAACTATGATAAATTGAGCAGATTTCTTCTTCCATTGAAAGCAGGAGAGATAGTGAGGATACAAATGGTGAAAGGTTTCAACCGGATTGGTCAAGTAATAGGTATATGTGCCGAGCCAAAATCCTACTTCATGGAATCTGAGGGTATGGAATGCAGGAGAAATTGCAGACATCTTCTTCCTGTATCAGAATAGATATCACAGCATTGTTCCTGTGATATAGCCTCTAGAGCTCAAAGCAATCCAGACAATGTTCCTGTTGCAGAATGTGTCTTAACTCCTACTTCTACTCCTGATAATGTTCATATGTTCATAGGTTCATAGGTTGGTACTAGGCTATCGGCCCTAGGGCCTATACAAGCCTAGCCATAACAATTCCCTGGCTATTTCTTCCCATAGTATTTACTTCCCCGAAGTTGAACATTCAGCAGAGACAGTCCCACTTGCTAGACCTAGTTCTAATTTCTATGTCACATGATTTGGTCATATTTCCAGACCTAGTGTGAAATACACAGCAACCTGGACATAATTGTCTATATGTATTTAGTTCTGCATAATTGCATGGAAAATAATTATTTTGTATCACTTGAATGTCAATTAAAGTTATTAATAATGCATGACTCGATTTTCAAAGAGGGAGGATGTAGAATATGTATGTGTGTTTTACCTTTAAGAAGCATTTTCAAGGACAGCACATGCATATAAATAGCAAGCATGTGCTAGCTTCAGTGCCATTTTGAGAGTGTAGCTAGAAGGTGAACATGTATGAATGTGATAGCTAGTTTGTTTATAAGTTTATCTAAGTTAAAGTTATTAAGCCTCAATCCTGATGCGTTTGTACATAATAAAGTTGCTTGAACAGAACCCACAGATGTTTGTCTGTTTTATCTGACCAGACAAGCGACACTGTGGAAGGCTGTTTTGGAATCTCAGCCTGCATATGAGATCTCTCACCAAATACAGTGATACTTGACACTTTGAAAAACAGTCTACATCAATCAGTAAGACATCTAAATATGGAAAAACGTGGAAACCATATAGCCTGCAATGTGCTATAACTTGAGCTAGACACTTTGTGAACACTCTTGGGGCAATGGATAGCCCAAAGGGCATGGGAGAGAATGGATAATGTGATCCATATACATAAAACCTTAAGAAACATTTGAAGCCTTAATGGATAGGAATGTGATGATAAGCATCTTTTAAATCAATGGTTATCAAAAAATCTCAGAAGGCAAAGAAGGGGTAAGAAATTGTGTTGTAAAAGGATCTTGAACTTGGGCATTATCACAAACTGGTTTAAGAAAAAGGTCCATAACTGATCTAAAGGCATTTTCTGTTTTTGACATCAGAAACATTCTTGAATGAAAACCTTTTCCCCACTGGGAAAAGGATCTCCTGACAAAGCATGTGCTGTAGGATAGGAGGGAACAGAGGGATTTGGCCTAGGGATGTGGAATAATTCCCTGTAAAGAAGGGATCCCTTCCCACTCTGTCTCAGAACCAATTTCTCTGAAACAATCTGTTGCCAAAGAGAGTGAAATGGAGAATTTCAGTTTCTGGAAGGGATAACAGTCTGCCATGGTGAGAAGTGGGACAAGGCATCTTACATATTTATTCTGACTTGTTTTGGCTGTTCTGTGTTCTGGGGGTTCCTGCTTTCTTTTAGGGAACTTCCCCATAATTGTTTTTTAATGTCTGCCTAGCAGCATATCGCTGAGACTGTTTTGTTTTGTTTCTTGCTGCAGCTGGACAAAGGAGCAAAAATAACCTTTGAAGAATTTAGAGTGGGTGGGATCAAAAAAGTCTGAGGGATTCTCTGTATATCAGCTTAACCCTCATCATGTTTTTGATACTTTTACAGCAGTGGGACCAAAACGTCTATCCAAAGGCGAATTTAAAAGTTAATTTTTACATCCTCTAGGAGGTTCTGAGAATGAAGCCAGGCAAACCTTCTCAGCACAGTACCAGTGGCAACTTCACTGGATGAAGTATCTACAATCATAAACACTTTAAATGACTAGTGACCTGGAAAATAAAAGAAACCAAACCACACAAAGCAGATTTTTCCTCACAAGGAGTAACTGCGGATAAAACATTCCTCATATTTTCACAGTTAGTCACAATAAATTTTAACATATGAGCCTGACAACTCAAAATTATAAAAATTAAAGTTGCAGAAGCAAACACTTCTCCAAACGTAAAAAATGTTTTACCATCCTTCTCAAAAGTGGGAGGATTAGAGTTAAATTGTTTGGCAGCAGTTGAATTAACTAAACCTATAGCTGCTGGGTCATGTTTGGGAAGAGTGTATAAAAACTTAAAAGATTGAGGAACTCTATACATTCTACTTGCCTTTTTAGGGCAGTAGGCTGAGTATCAGGAAAACTGCAGACAGTGACACACACTTCCTCCAAAACTGACAGAACAGGGGAAATGGGTAAAGGTTCTGGAAATTCCTTCTGTAACAGCTGATAGTATTTTCTGAGGGACTGAGAAAACTCAGTGTCCACCCACTGAATACACTTGCACATTCTGGAAATAGCCTGGATGAAAGAGAATCATTGATAGGACGATTCAGGTAACATGCACTCCTCTGAGTCAGAATCAGAATTCTGAGGAAAAAATTCTGTTCTATTACATTCCTCTCTGGATTTTATTTCTTGAATCTCTTCAGGAAAAGTGGAATTACTTTTTCTTTTACCAGAAACCACCTGATAAGAAGGGTCAATAACCTGTACAAGACCCTCAGCTGGACTTAATAAACTACTCCTGTCCAGGGAAACTGGAGCAGAAAAGAAGCTATAAATTTAGTTTTCTGATTCTTTTTGACAAGAAAATTAAGGCAAACATATTTCTAATGGCAGCAATAACTTCCACAGGGATGAGCACAATATTCTGGTTAAGCAGGGGTGCTTTTCCTGTCCCTTCTTACAACACCAACAAAAATGGTTCTCCCTTGCCCAGTAATGGGAGCACAATAGCTGCAGAGGACATCACTAACCCCCAGTGCATAGTGACTGCATTTGCCATACAGAGGGATCTAGGGAAAAAGGATAGTGGCCTGAGGAACCAGCTTGGCCACAGCAGAGTCTCTCACCTGCATCTGAGGTGAATTACCACTCTGCTGCGGTGGCCAAAACCTTTATTGAATTTTCACTTAAGACATAGGCAAAGATCCATTTATATATAAAAAAATGTGAGTAACTCTAATAGCTAAGAATTATGAGTAATGATCTTTGAGATATAACAAAATATTTACTGACAATTACTCAGATGAAAGTATGTTGCCTGAGCAGCACTAAACACTCCAAAATATTGCTTCTTTGTGGTCAAAACCACCACACCTCCCATGTACTGGCATATTATAATAATTTGAAGTTGCTGCTTCACGTTAAAAAGGGCTGAATTCCTGATAAGATGAATTTGCAAAGGAATGCCTCCTACTGTAATAAAACAGCTACATTTGCCACTATTCTCCCTCATAGGTCCCACCATTGTCAGATTAAAGCAATTAAACTGGCTTGAACTGCACAACTACCTAACATATTCACAACTAACTACAGCTCACAAACTCATTCATCATCCAGAAAAATGCCCTGCACTACATAACCTATTACTGACCTACTGTCCAGCAAGGGACCATCGTTCTAGTAACAAATTCTTATTACTTACAAATAAGTCAGAAATGTTGGGGAGACTCGCTCTACTTCCAATATGTCACTAACCTCTAGAATAGTATTGCCACACAAATAAAACTCTCCAACAAACTCAATATTTTTTTTATTTTATTTTACATTTGTTGACCGGGATAGTCCGACTGGATGCATGTCCATTTTCAGTGGAGGCCTGGCGAGAAAAGCTCCAGGGGTAAGCAGATACAGCATTACATAATACCAGCATTACATATTACAAAACAACTATTTACAGAGATTATAAAAGTAAGCAAGTTAAACAAGTTCCACAGGTTACAGTTAATCATGAGTGCGTCAGGATTAAATTATAAATATATTAATAAAATAGCTAAATTTTCAATAGATTGAAACCACTACTTAAACAACATCTTAATCAGTCCCGATCTTGCACATGCTCATCTTAAAGTTAAGACTTTATGTTCACTCTATGATACCCTCCAAATACATATTCTCAACCTCTCATTGAACTGGCAAAACAGTTATTATATAAACTGCTGCCTGTACAATCCATCAAGTTGCATGTGGGCTTTCTCTAAATTTCTGCCTCTGTAAAATCTTAGAATGTACAAATTTAACTCTGTCTATGTATAAATGTAAATAGAAATGTAATTACTCTGTGTTTAACTAGAACTGGGTATAATGCAATGTAAGCAATGGAGCTTTTATTCCCCAGGCTTCCACTGAAAATGGGTTTTATCTAATCGGACTTTTCCAGTAAACAAAGACAGATAAAATAAATGAATGCATCTGTTGAGTGATATTTGCTGAATGCTACATTGCCAGTTTTTCTTTTAACTGAAAAAAGAATATTACAATTCAATAATTTACCACTAAATTGCCAGAAAATCCCACTTTTATGAAAAAAGGACCAAAAATATAAGGTAAAAATCTGGGAATTCTGCAAAAATCTGTACAGTTGAGAGGTATATAGACAAAATGTCCTAATAAATTCTTTTTTTTTTTTTTTTGAACTGGGTTGTTGGTCTTCATAAAGAATGTTGGCAGGGGGTCTTGGGTAGATGGGGTGAATAGGAATTATGTGAGGAGTTTGGAGTGTTTTCATGAAGATTAACATGCAGATGATTACTGTTAGTGTGCAAAATCCCAGTCTTCCCAGATTTAAAATGTCAGAGAGTTTGCTTCATTTCCTCATAAACTTTGTTGTTTTCTGGTATATTGTTGGGGGTTACAGTCCCTAAATAATAATAGATTTGAGCTTGAGACATTCACATCCTTCAGAAAACATGCACTAATGTAACACATATTATTTTAGCAATGTTTTAAGTATATAAAAATATTTAAACCCGTCCTCGATTTCTGGCCCTTGTCCCTGACTCTTGCACTAGGAGATTGTTTTTTAATAAGAGTTGGTGACATATAATGCTTTTGTTTGATCATTATTCTGTCAGGATTATTGTGAGGTGTGTGAAGCAATGTAGGTATCTGAAATGTCTACAGGCGATGAAGCAATTATTGCAGTGTCTGTCTGTGGAGGAAAATGACTGCCTGCTGTTGTTTGCTCATTATTTTGGATTTACAGGACTAATGTAATTTATAAAAAGCAGCTTGGAATATGTTACTACATGGCTACTATTTGTGGGGAAGTTCATTGAGATGAAATGCAATTCATAGCCATCATTTTCAACATAATCATCTGAAGTGCACACAAAATAGCTATAACTGCTGTGTGGGGTAGGAGCTGTCTGTTGAAAGTGACTGGCCCTCTTATTATTTGTTCATTTTAAATAGTCATTATATGGTTTTGCAGGACTTGTGTGCACTGGTGAGAAGTAAGGTGGACTATTTAATAGATATCTGAGATGTGCACAGACAAACTAGGTATAATTACTCTGGTTGTTTGTAGAAGAAAATGACTAACTGCCTGCTGTTGTTTGTTCATTATTCTGGCTATGCAGTGATTTGTGCAAAGGAACCTGGTATACTTTAATGCATTGCAATTATTTGTGTGAAGCAAAGCTGAAATACAATATATGGCCATCCTCTTTTATCATAATAAGATAAGTGATTTGTACACATCATCTGCTGTAATTGCTGGGTAGGAATTGGCTGAATGAAAGTCACTGATTTAAACTGAGCAAAAACAAAAGCGTCATCTTTCAAAATGTAAAGCATAAAATGCATCTCCATACATACAAACCTTCAGAACTTATGGGGGTCTGGCAGCTCTCGGACCTCATTTAAGGGAATTTTGACACAGGCTTAGTAGTGGCCTCTGCCCTGAATCTCACCTAGTGTAAATCCTATCCTTCTCTGAGGTGTGCACAAAGGTTCACTGTAGCTTGGATTTGTGTGTGTATGTGTGTGTGTGTGTGTGTGTGTGGGGGGGGGGCAATTATCTTATTTCTTCAATTTTCCTTCCAAAACTCAAAGTTGTACACAGGTCACTATAGCTTGTGTTGAAGCGGGTACAGCATGGACATTATTCCTTTAACTTTCCTCAGAATTGTTCACAGAGGGTCACTAAAGCTTGTATTATGAGCAGTGTACTGCTTAGAAGTAACAAGTTGGACACATTATTGTGATCATTATTTTTTCACTTTCCTCACAATCAGTCATCAAATGCATATGCAGGCCACTAGCTTTTCTGGAATAGTAAGGAGGCACATGTTTATAAATGTCTGATAGCAACAGGTTGAAGTATCTTATTTTCAGTTTCATTCTAGTCTGACATCAGAGAGGTACACGGACAGTGGATGTCTTTTGCACTTTGGTAACAAGGGCGAAGAGGCATTCTGTATATCTATATATATATATATATATATATATATATATATATATATATATATATATTACATCAACAACTTGAAATATATAACTGTGGCCATTTGTGCCTTCACTTTCAGCTCAGTCTAACACCAGAACACGATACACAGAAAGTGACTACTTTTTCCAGTGGGCAACAAAGGCAGGTGTTATTCCCAGATATGATTTATGTATCCTCACAAGTATGAATTAACTCAGTTTATTGTGAACTACAATGTTGTCAGTTTTGAGCATTAAGCCTTGCATACGACTTACTTTTTCCTTGAAATAATAAAAAAGACTGAATTTATTTTCGTATGATCTCTAATCAAAATGATTGGATCAAATGGTTGGGGGAATGCTCTAAAATCCACCCCAAAACATTTAGAACTTCATGACTATTCCTGGTTTAGTACAGCTATTTCTTGTTGAAAGCATACACAAAGAAGAAGAAAAGCTGAAGTTCTTATCTTAGTAATGATTTTGATCAGGTCATCACAAGATGAAAAAATTTCTTTAACAGAATCTAAAATGCACCTCATGGCATCTGGAACCTTCATGGCTTTTGGGTGTGTGTAAAGAGGCCCCTGGTCACCCTACTTAACTGAGTTATTTCCTCCACAGTTATAGTCCTGGTCAATCAGACACAATGTGTGTTGAAAGAATGAAAGTGACATCAAAGTTGAAAAGTTAAGACTGAGTTTATTTCCTTAATTTGACTGAATTTCTTTCCTTAAATTGAATGTTTTGCTAATCATCATTGGATGAACATGTTAAAACAAAAAATCTAGAACCTCTATGGCTTCTGGGCATCTAGTGGCCCACCACTCACCCACAAGCACTCCCACCCCCCCAACTATATATATCAACTCCAAGATTACATTACAGAGGGGAAAAGGGCAAAGTTGTGGTGATGGCCAAGTGCTTCCTAACCCTGGGAAAAGGTCCAAGGTTCCCTGAAATGAAGTTCGGTGTATAGAGTTCAATGAATACCAGCCTTTATACAATGTGAATGTACAACAACAATTAATAAACATCAGTACGGGGTTACCAGAGATGAATCCCAGTTCTATCCATCTAGCTTTAACCAAAGGATGCTTAGCACCAACTGGGATGCACTAAAATCACTTTCCCTTGACGAGGCACTTGAGTTTTTCAACACAACCTTCCTCACCATACTAAACAATCTCGCTCCCCTTAGGCAAAAGAGAGTAAAGACCAACCATGCCAGTAGGCTAAGGATCTCATGAAATGCAAGGACAAATCATGGAAAATCTGGCAAAAAAACAAAAACCCATCTGACCTCGCCCAATACAAACAGCTCTGAAACCAGGTTAAGCGTCTAGTACTACAAAACAAAAAACACTACCTTACAGTACAAAATCAACACAAGAAAACACAAAGAAATTCTGGGGCTCTCTCAACTCTTTATTAAACCCAGGCTCTAGTAATAATCCTTGCCCAGACCCAAATAAAACACCCATTGAAATTGCTGCAGCCTTCAATTCCTATTTCATAGATACTATAGCCAATCTAACCACTACCTCTCCCAAGACCAACTTGTCCACAACAGACCTCTCCACAGCTAGCACCAGCACACCCCCTATTTCCATCTTTACTCTGTCACCTATACCCACCTCGACTATTAAAAAATTGCTTCTAAAACTCAAATCATGTACAAATGCCCCTGACAATATACCTGCCAAATACCTACAAATCTCAGCCACCTCAATCACTTACCCTATCAGCATACTTCTCAACAGATTTATCCAGGAATCCTATGTGCCCATCATCTGGAAAAAAGCTTATATCCTCCCTCTACACAAGGGGGGCTCCAGCATAGACACCACAAACTTCTGTCCCATTGCTATACTATCACCCATCTCTAAGATTATGGAAAAATGTATTCATTTTCAACTTCTTCACCATTTGATTCACAACCACATCCTCTCACCCACCCAACATTGATTTAGGCCAGGACATAGTACCACCACTGCCCTCATATCCTTCATGGACACTGTCAACTGAGCCTGTGATGCTGGTAAAATGGTATCTTCACTATTTCTTGATATTTCTAAAGCTTTCAATACTATATCCCACTCTCGCCTTCTAACAAAACTCTCTAACATAAGTACCTCACCTCAGACTCTAAACTGGTTCACTAATTACCTAACAGGCAACAAACAGCTAAAAGGCAGAACTCTTACTCCCCTTTCCTAAGCACCATCACTCACTGGTGTTCCTCAAGGCTCCATTTTAGGCCCACTTCTTTTCAGCATATTTATCAATAACTTCCACACCACACTCTCTCAGGGCTCAGTCATCCAGTAAGCAGATGACTCCAGTATCATCTGCACTGCATATAACTCCTCAGAACTACACCAAATCACCCAAAATGCCCTCATCTCCACTGAAATTTGGATGTCTAATAATTATCTTGCCCTGAATCCCAACAAAATCAAACTAGTAATCTTTGCCCCCCAAAAGTCCACACCCCTAAAAAAAGAGAGCTTCACCATTCAGTACCTAAATGGTACCACCATTGACATTGTACCTAGCACAAAACTACTAGGTGTCATCATAGACAAAAAAACTCACATTCAACCTGCACATCCAGTCCAATGTCAAAAAGACACATCAAAAGCTCGGCACTGTCTACCGACACAAACATCTACTCAGTGCATCAGCCCAACTTTCCCTTGCCTCTTCTTTTCTATTACCCTCTCTTTTATACAGTGCCCCCCTCCACACCAACATTCAGTTCTCTGTAAAGTCCAAACTTGATTCATGCTATAACAAAATTGCTAAGTTTGTAACTAATGCCTCCTACTCATCCCACCACTGCTTATCATTACACAACCTAAAATGTTTTAAACTCCCCAACTATTTCACCTTTATCCAGCTAACTACAGCTCACAAACTCATTCGTAATCCATCTATGTGCCCTGCTCTGTCTTCTATACCTACTTTATACCATCCTAACAGACCATTCTGATCCAACAACCAACTGCTTGTAATTGTAGGAAAACCCAAACTTTTGTCTGGCCAGATGCTTTACTTCTTTATCATCACAAAACTTTGGAGCTCCCTCCCTCCCAACACTTAGATCCACCTGCTCAGTAAACCTCTTCAAGACATCTCTGAAACAACACCTCTCCTCATCTTGGGTGTGTACATGTGCTAACACCACATCTCATATAACCTAACTTCAACAATCACAACTATTTTCACCTCCACTGTACTACTCTGGCATCCTCCTTTCACATCCTCCTGTTGTTTTTACTTACTCCGCCTCTCCTTTCTGTCCACTTCCCTCTTCTACTAACCCTCATTGTCTTACCATTGATCCCTCCTGTCTACTTCCTTCTCTTCCTAACCCTTATAAAGCTACCATTGAACCAGGCAAGACATTCAGGTACTCTCGCAGCCTACCTTAATATCATACCACCACTTATATCTGCAACAACATCCACTGACTTTGCTGATTCCTGCAACAGGACTCATGTAGCCTATCGCTCAGCTATTACACCTCCTAAACGTGTGAAAAGTTTATGTACCTAGTCTCTAATTAATTCCTATATCTGCTTTGCACCCACTGCATGAAGTGTCCTATATATAAATTTTGCTAGCTGAAAACTACTCATATGGAATGTTCTCATGTATATACTCTGTATTGCTTGTATAATATATTTGATTTGAGAATGAATACTTATGTACTGTTTTTTCACCAATTGTATAAGCTGCCAATAATATGTACTAAATGTCTTTATTAGTGTAAATTCTGTATTGTATGTGAAATGTCTTATATGTGGAGCTTTTCTCCCTGAGACTCCACTGCAAATGGGCACTTCTGGACCAGCTGGACCATCCCGGTAAACAAATGCAAATAAATAAATAAATAAATATTCGACTAATGCATATACAATTAAATGATTCTAACTACTGATATTTAATTGCTTTTTCTTTAAGGTGTTCTTCACCAAAAGTGCAAATGGAAACCCAAGTGTATGTAATTGTTATTTTTTAACTTTAAAGCCTGGAATTGGTTGAAAAGAATCCTCTACCATCTCAGTACAAACAAACAATAAATATATAATAAATGAAACAAGAATAGTTAATGGTTTAGCTACATATAGAAGTATCTTCTGCAAGGCTACCCTGAGTCAACATTTGTTAAATGTAAGCCATAACCAGTGTCACCCCTGTGTGCTTGTAATTCTATACTAATGAAAAGATGCTTACGTTTTATCTTCTTCCTGGTATCTTAGTTCATTCTGACAGCACTAAAATGAGACTAATCCACTAAGGCTAAAGGAATAAAAGGGCAACAGGAGAAGGGGTAAAGCTAACTGAAAGACATGACAGTCAAAAGATAGCAGGTGACATTCTGGCACTTAGGAGAATACTGGACCTTATATAAGTGCTTCTCAGTCTATAATGACAGATGCATCAGACTTTGCATGGAAATTGAAAGTAGCATCCAAGGAAATAAAAGTACAAGGGGTTTGGGACCATTAGGAAAACACACATAAATATCAAAGGAACAATGGGTTTCAGAAATGCTTTAAAGACCTGCAACAAATTAGGCACTCCAGGACTTCTGGTAATTGCAGACAACCTCGCTATGATCTGGTACATAAACAGAGTGTGACCAGGTCTTACCCCCTGTACAGACTAGCCATGATAGCCAGAGAAATTGCAATTCAGTAAAGTGTTTCCCTCAAAGCTACTTACATCCTGTCAGAATAGAATAAAGTGGCAGGCACATTAAGAAGATCTAGAACAGACTCTCTCAAATGGATGCTACACTCAGAGGTCTTTCAGGAAATTATCTGTCTGTAGGGAGCACTCCAAATAGATTTGTTTGCCTCCATTCACAGCAGAGACCTAAAGAAAATTTGCTGTAGGACACCTTGTAAAAAAGCCCTGGTAAATAGATGTTTTTTCTTTCCCATGGACAGGAATGTTCTTCTGTGTTCCCCTGCCCTTAACTCTGATAAACAGAAATTTTTTTTTTTTTTTATTGATTTTATTTAACATTTGTTGACCAGGAATGTCTGGCTAGGTTCCACAGAGCCTGTTTTCAGTGGAGGCCCGGGGAGAAATTCTCCAGATACATGTCTTTGGAATGTGGGAGGAAACCGGAGTACCCGGAGTAAACCCACGAGAACACAGGGAGAACATGCAAACTCCACACAGAAGGCACCCCAGCCGAGAATCGAACCGGAGGACCTCTTGCTGTGAGGCGACAATGTTAACCATTGCACCACTGTGCCGCCCACAAATTCTTTTAAAGATCCATGTCTACTCCTTAATTATCATATAGGTAAATTCCTTTTGGCCTAGACAACATTACTTCTTCCTTCTAGTGGAAGCATGCAAAGACAATTACCACAAACTTTGCCATAGAACGGATCTACTCCCAGAGGATAAGTGATCACTGATCGACCACAACCTAAAGAACTTACGTCTGTTTGACTGCATGGATGAGAAAATTGGGATACCACTTGGGTACCTTTTCATAGAAGACCTACATCAGGTATTAAAGAAGGCTAGAAAACATGTCAATAGGAAATCCTATTTAGCCAAATGGAAGATATTTTTTTAGCTGGTACCTCAAGAAGAAGCAGGACCTGTCCACCGTAGGGAGGCCCCTCTGTTTTTCCAGTCTCTAAGTGAATTGCTAAAATCAGACCTTTCTTACTCATACATTAACATTCATATTTTGGCCATTTCTGCTTGTCTGTCTCTAGATCCCCCTTTCTTTCTTACCCCATATAAAACAGTCTTTGACAGGGATGTTGCATATCTGTCCATTTTGCAAACAAGTGGCTCTTTCATGGGATCTCTCCTTTGTCTTAGAAAAAACTTACTTTTTAATCCTTTGAAATGGCTCATCAAGCTGACTTAAAGTTCTTGACATGCTCTGGCTTTGGCTAGGAGACTATCTGAGCTGCAGTCTCTAATAGTGAGTTATCCATTTCTTGTATTTCATAGGGACAGTGTAAATTTAAGAACTAACCCTTTCCTCTTGCCTAGCATGGTCTCTAAATTTACCACAGATCAGTCTATTCATGTCCCAGTGTTCTTTCCTGTACAAAAAAAAAAAAAAACAGAGGACTGAAAATATTGCATACTCTGGTTGTCCACAGGCAACTCAGATACTGCAATGAAAGGACAAAAGACGTCAGAGCTTCTAATCAGCTCTTTATTTCTTTTGATGGAAAGAAAAAAGGAGAACCAATGTCAGATTCCATCAAAACCCACTTAGAACATTCATTGACAGACTTTGCTTGTAAAGATGAATTAAAGTGCTCAAACGTTCTCAACCTGGCAGAGAAATATGCAACATAAACAGCTAAGTCTCAAATGAGCAAAGGAAGGTATGTTTCCTTCCTGGCTGTTTTAGTACTGTATTTTGCAATAGGGCACAACATTTCTAAAGATCAGAAGCATTTGTTTTCTTCCCTTACGCATGTGCAGGGTTTCATAGGTCAATTTCAGCTCATCCAGCTTTGGTTCTTTGCCCACTGGTAGGGTGTCGTTAGTTCATATAGTCTTTCTCTGGTAGGATACTGATAAGAAGACTTTATAAGGATTACCTTTAAGGAGGCTAGAAGTGATGAAATGTCCCTAAAAACTTGGCATCACTTAACACCAAACCCTCCGCCACTTATACCCACAACAAATACTTATTGGATTTTGGGAGTGTAATGAGTTGGCTGATTTTAGAAATTCTATTCTATACAGAGTACTCTTTCAGAAAAACTGGGGCAGCAAATGGCTGTAACTAAGGAAATGATTGTTTTGAGCTGGGACACAGGATCTCAATTGCCTAGACATAGTAAGGTCTTATTAAGTTTAATTCTGACGGCTGCCAAAATAAACAATTTCTAGAAAATGGAAATCAGAATCTACACCAACTGTATTTGAGGTATTGAATATTATAAATGGGATAAAAGAACTGAGAAGGGGATCTTTAGAAAAGAGGATGAACATATTACATAGGTGTAAATGGAATTTGTGGGAACAGTACATAAAGAATAATCTTCAGGAGGAGTGAGGTTTAGGGGAAGGCAGGATGTGAGGCAATTTATGCAATGGTGGATGGAATGATAGTTGCTATAATGACAGAAACATATGTGTAATGTATAATGTATGCTAATGAAAATGGTTTGTTTTCTTTTCTATTAATATATTTGTGCCTATGTCACATGTTATAATTCAATAAAAGTGTTTTAAAATCATACATATTGGAAGTTATGGAATTGCATTGTGCTATAACTCTACATCAGTGTTACAGGAAACACTTCTTGCCTGAAATGTAAATAATGCAGAGCATTTCCCTGATTATGCACCGTTTGCACTATCATATGCTACTTATGCTGTACTGTGCTGTCCTATATATCCATTGCATGATTCAGCCTTTCATTTCTTCATGGTTGCCTATCTTGTTGTCTACCTGTATTATATTGTATAGAAATTTACACCCAGGCTGAATCCTCATGTGTCTCTGTTCTACTCCGATTAACAGATTCTTGTATGAATAAATAAATAAAATATCCACATATATTATAGTGGAAGGAGATCAATATGAATAAAAGTTAACTGTTGTATCTCAGTCTTCTTTCTATCTAGTTGTCTAAATTGCATAGAAGAGTTCTTGGTCAAAAAATGATGTTCAATGAGTGGAATTTAAAGTTTTCAAATGCTTGCAGTTCATCAGTCTTTTCTTGTTTAGAAGACTGTTGTTGCTTGTAGTGGACTTGCATGCTGGGTATCTATTGCAGTGAGGTATCATGCTATGAGTGACCCAGTCTTCTAATTCTGTATTTCTCACATTAAGTTTAACCCCTTGGACTTAGGGTCGCCAGTTCTTTACTTTGTTGTGCTTCATAGGTGACCACTGGGTTAACAACCTCAGAGGACTTTTTAAGCCTAGCCATTTCCCATATGTATATGACAAGTTTTGATACCATGGGATTATTTTACAAGGTATATGTAGGCTTGGGCATGAGAGGTCAAGCAATTACAGGATGCATCTGTCTAACAGAAACATTATGTGCCAGTTAAGGAGGAAATTTCAAGTTCCCCATCCAGTTGTCCAAATTGCATTCGCACTTGGTTAGGAAAGAACTCTATTTTACATGGATGGGAAGACTGTTCCTGAGAAAGGGTAGTCTCTGAGATGCATACAGCAATTGAAACCACCAGGTACCATCCTTGACCCAGGAAGAAGTTATAGGTCACCATCTATGACCCAGACAACCTATAATGCATGCTTATACATATTAGAGACACTCACCATTCAACCTAATACAGTATTCATGAGTGACATTAATTACCCCAGTACAAACTGGGAATCATACACAGCCATTAGCTTGCAAGCCTAAGTTTTATCAGGGACAGGTCATACTTGCTCAGCCTAGTGGACGTCTTTGAGAAGGCCACCAAAGGAATGGAAAATGGCAAAATGGTGCATATTGCCTTCCTTGACCTGGACAAAGCATCTGACACAATACCTCACTTGGGTATTGTAGACAAGTTCATAAAATTAAGTATAAACCCCTATGTCACCCACTGGATAGCCATCTGACTCACAGATAGGACCCAAGAAGTTAGAATAGGTGAGTCCATCTCCACAAAGTGGACAGTTATTGTGTAGTCCTTCAGGGCTCTACATTACTCCTTTTTGGCATCTACACCTCTGAAGTCAAAGCCAACATCAAGGGTCGTCTGGCTGACAAGCTTTGCATATCATTGCAAACTAAGTGCAGTCAAAGAATCCTTCAAAGACACTAATATTGACACAGTTAACTTATGCCAAAGCATTGGTTTAAAACTCAATGCCAAAAAAGGCATAATAGTATCCTTTAGGAAATCGGCTATCCTTGGAAACTACCTCACTGATAACACCCCTAAGAGTAGACCCAATAGTCAGGGATTTGGGACAAATGTAGACATTAATCTGGCCTTCAACTATCATGTGTCTACATTAGTAAAGAAATCATTCTACATTGTGCAGCTTAAAAGTAGAGGTATGGCATCTAGTTCAAAGGAAGCCATAATTTTTTCTGTAGTCAGTCCTTATCAGACCAGCTATTGAGTATAACACTCCCAGGCGCATGCAACAATTAGAATATCCACAGTGGTTCCCCATAAAAAGAATACAGGGTGTAAACAATGTCCTGTGTGGATTACCTTAAAGCCCTAGTGCTGTACTCTGTTTCCTACTGACTGGTAAGGGGCGATATAGGCATCTTTGTCTGGTGGACCTTCTGCATATCCACAAAGAAAATAACATTAGACCTACCCAGTCTAGGGGTCTAAGCCTTGCCTGTGACATGCATAGGACATTTTAGGGGACAGGTATATGTCTCAGATACTTCCCCTTCTGTGGAACAGAAGGACTAGTGAGTGAAGAATTGGAAATTCATTCCTGGTCTTGTACCTATGTCCCATGGTCAGAGGCAGCCTGTAAATGATTGACCACCCAAGCCCTATCTAACATATACTTATAAAATACCTTAGGATACCAAAACTTGTCAGATTATTTGAGATGCATGGTTAGGCTTAAAAAGGCCCCTGTGGTCATTAGCCTAGTATACAATTATGAACCTGTGAACCTAAGTTAGCCAGCAATTTAAATATGCCAAGGTAGTTTCTGATGTGGTGACTGAGGCACTAAACAGCATATATCTCCATGAACTTTTTACTGTGTAAGAAGGACCCTTTTTGACTTAATATGACAGTCTAACCATGAGTGTGAAAGATCTGTGGAACTACACATAGCAGCTCTGAAGCTGTTCAACATTAAAGTACAGTTTTGTACCTACCATAAATGTAGATTTTCTAGTGTATACCCTGCTGCAGTCATCACACTTGGGTTATCCTGCCGTCAGGCAGTCCCACAGTTGGCCCGAATTCCAAAGTCTTGGTCCGGCGTTGGTTGCTGTTGCTTCTTCCCTGATGTCAGTGCGCCAGGGGTATATAAGAGGCATCCAACACCATTTTCTTCAGTTTTTCTTGCCCCAGATGTCAGGTGCCCCCCCAAAAGGTGGTCAGTAGGTAGTACCAATAATAAAAGTTTAGCACAAACAAAACATCCCTCCAGCTATAAGCAAATACACCACAAAGGTTGTATCAGATTTTAAGGTATTAAAAGGCTTTAGTTAGGTCAGAGGGGGTGGAGGGAGGGTAACCTGGACAGCAGCAGGGTATACACTCGAACATCTACATTTATGGTAGGTACAAAACTGTACTATGTTCATCGTGTTACCCTGCTGCAGTCATCACACTTGGGTAGAATTCCAAAGCTAAGGATGGGAGGTGGAGTCAAACAGGGTTAGAGGAGGCTAGAAGGCCCTGCAAAACTGCAGTGGCAAAGCCAGCTCTAGTCTTAGAGTAAAGAGGTAAGTGATAGTGTTTGATGAAGGTGTGTACTGAACTCCAAGTTGCAGCTTCCAGAATATCCTTGGTTGGCACCCCCCTGAGGAAGGCTGTAGATGTAGCTGCTGCCCTGATAGAGTGGGGCCTTATGCTAGCAGGAACTGGTTTTCCATGGTGGGTGTAGCAAAAACGTATGCAATGTCCTATCCATTTGGAAATGGTCTGTTTTGAAATAGCCTTTCCTTGTGATGCTGTAGCATAGGATACAAAAAGCTGGTCAGATTTTCTGAAAACCTTAGTCTTATCCAAGTAGTAATGTAGCTGTCTGTGAATGTCCAAGGAATGCAGGAGTCTTTCTTCTTTGTTCTGTGGATTTGGAAAGAAGGTGGGTAAATGGATGGTTTCATTTAGAGCCACACTGGATACCACCTTAGGCATAAAGGAGGGGTTAGTTCATAGAGAAACTCTGTCTTGATGAAAAATGAGGAAAGGCTCTACTGCCATTAGTGCCTGAAGCTCTGAGACTCTTCTGGCTGAAGTAATTGCTAGCAGCAGGGCAGTTTTCCATGATATAAACTTTAAGTCAGCTGAAAAAGCTGGTTCAAAAGGAGGTAGCGTAAGTTTTTACAGAACAAAATTGAGGTCCCAAGTTGGTGTTGGTGCTCTCCTGGGAGGCCTAATGTTTTTGGCCCCTCTGAGAAACTGCCTTAGAAGTGGATGTGAAAATAAGGGAGGATCCGTGTTGTAGTGAACTGAAATAGCTGAGACATGGATTGTAATAGATGAAAAAGAAAACCCTTTATGTAACATCTCAGTTAAATATTGTAGAATCTGAGGTATGTCAGGCTGAAGGGTATTTTGGCCTTTAGCTTGGTTCCAGGCGCAAAACCTTTTCGATTTGTCTGAGTAGGCTTTCCTGGTGCTGGGCCTCCTGGCTTCCAGAATAACATCCATGACAGCTTGTGAAAGAGGAGCTGGCTGGTTGCTTAGGTGATTTGCCATGCAGCCGCATTTAAGGTTTTGAGCTGGCTGTGTAGAATCTGACTGTCTTGCTGTGTGAGCAGATGAGTAATTTGTGGTAAAATCCATGGTGGGCCCTGAGCCATATTCCTTAATAGTGGGTACCAGTGCTGGCGTGGCCAGTCTGGGGCAATGAGTATCATTCGGGGTCTCTCCATCCTGACTTTCAGCAGCACCTTTGTGAGAAGGGGCAATGGAGGGAAGGCGTATACTATCAGCATTTTCCAACTGAATGAGAGTGTGTCCACTTTCCAAGCTTGATGGTGAAATGTCCTTGTACAAAATTTTGTTAGCTGATAGTTTTGGGGGCTGGCAAACAGGTCTATGTCTGGGTGCCCCATTTTTGAGTTATCATTGCAAATACTTGTGGATCCAGTTTCCATTCGTGGGGATCCATGATGTTTCTGCTTAGGTCGTCTGTCAATGTGTTCTTTTTTCCTGGCAGGAACTGAACTTGTAATTGAACTTGGTAAGCCAGTGCTGTGTTCCACAAGGTCATTGCTTGCCTGCATAGAGGTAGGAGTGTGTACTCCTTGTTTATTTATGTACCACATTACTGTGGTGTTGTCTGTCCTTATTGTAAGCTGTCCTGGATGTAAGAGGTCCTTGTAGGCTGTCAGGGCATTCTGTACAGCTAGCATTTCTTTTTGATTGATGTGCAGATTCCTTTGATCTGCAGTCCATATGCCTTGAACGCACCATCCTGCCATGTGTGCCCCCCAGGCGTAGTCTGATGCATCTGTTGTCATAGCTTGCCTGGCTGGGGGTAAGGTGAAAGGCTGACCCTTGTTGAGGTGACATGCCTGTGACCACCATAGAAACTCCTGCTGAAGGCAGAGAATGAGAGGTATCATTGTTTTCAAGCTGTGGCTGTGTTGAGTCCATACGCTTTTTAGGTACCATTGTAATTTCCTCATATGCAGTTTTGCAAATGGTATTAGTAGTATGCAAGATGACATGAAGCCCAAGGCCTGCAGAATTTTTCTTGCAGGGAGTTGGGTCTTTGTTGCCATTGTTTTGAAGTATTGAGTTAGTTGTAGTTGTTTGTCTGGCATCAGATAAGCCATCTGGGCCATTGTATTCAAGCTGGCACCCAGGAATGTCATATTTTGTGAGGGCACTAGTTCTGATTTCTTTTCATTTACTGTGTACCCTAGGCAACTTAGAAGGTGTTTTACAAAAGCCAGATGTTGTAAGAGAATGTCCTTGCTTTCTGCTTGGATGAGGCAGTCGTCCAGGTATGGGTATATTTGAATTCCTCTTTGTCTGCAGTATGCAATTACTGGTGCCAGGCATTTTGTGAAGACCCTGGATGCAGTAGATAAGCCAAAGAGCAGTGCAGAGAATTGGTAATGGGTTGAACCTGCAATGAAATGGAGGTATCTTCTGCAATTTTGTCTGAAAGGGACATGCAAGTATGCCTCCTTGAGGTCCAACGTTACTAGCCAGGCTTTCTTGCCCAACATGGGAAGAAGCTGCTGTAGTGTTAGCATCTTGAATTTGGGTACTTGCAAGAAGGTGTTTAGAATTGAAAGGTCCAGAATGGGTCTCCAAGCATTGTCCTTTCTGGGGACTAGAAAGAGCCTTGAGTAAAATCCTTGGCCTTGCTCCTGTGTAGGTACCAGTTGAATGGCTCTCATGTCCATGAGAGCTGCAATTTGTTTTTGTGCCTCTGCCCATTGATTTTGTGGCAGGTTTGGCATTCTTTTTATCCTTGGCAAGGTGTGGAAATGGAATCTGTATCCTTGTGAGATAATGTCTAGGACCCATTTGTGCTTTGTGACGATGCGCCAGTTGTCTGCAAAAAGTGCTAATTTTCCTCCCAAGGGAGCTGCCAAGAGAGTTTTGCTTGGCAGTTTGAGGTTTAAGTCATTGTGTTTGCCTTCTAGTAGTTTGGGACCTGTCTTCTCCTCCCTTCTGTGTTGCAGTGCCCCATTGTCGAGGTTTGTAAGGGATTTGTGCTTGTCCTCTGCCCCTTGTGCGCCTGTATTTACTCCTCTGTGGTCTGTCAGAAGCTGGAAAGGACCAATTTTTTGTTGGCCAATTTCTGCTGAAGCATGGGGGCTGTACCTGTAAGAAATCTTTGACCGTCTGCATAGATTTTTCCTTATCCTCCATTTTCTTTAAAACCTCTTCTGCTTTAACCCCAAATAAGACATCCTGCTGTAAGGGTGCATCTAGTAACTTTGCTTTAACATGATCAGGCAGAGTTTGTTCCTTTAACCAAGCATGTCTACATATAACAGACCCAGTTACAGCTGCTCTACAAGAAGCTTCCAAGGAATCAAATCCACATTGTAAAGTATGTTTGCCCACCTGTTCAGCTGCATGCAACAGATCCTGCATTTCCTTGAACTCAGACTGTTGAGGGAGTGTGTTGATCTTTTGTTTTATTTGAGACATTAGGAATTGCTGGTATTTAAGCATGTGAAATTGACAATTTAGTGCTCTCATAGCTAGAGTAGCTGAGGTGCAAACCTTCTTCCCCCACCTATATAGTGCTCTGGGGTCCCTTTCAGAGGGTACAGGATTTTTAGCCATAGAAGCCTTAGCCCCTTTGGGACCCTGGGAGATTGTCTCTGGGTCAGCAACAGGGCTTTTGTAAAGGAATTTGTGTGAGTCAGGCACTCTATAGTATCTATCTGGTTTGGCTGGAGCAGGAGGCAGAGAATCTGGATTTAGACTAGATTCTAAGTAAACATCATCCACAATGTCTAAAACTGGGGGGATAGCAAGTGGTCTGTGCTGGGGGAGTAAAAGAAACTCTCGGAGCCTTTTCTTTGAGTCGGAGTAGTCCTGACCTTCCCAGTGGAAATGTTCCCTCATGGTATGTAAGGTTTCCACAAAGGAATAGTCTTCAGGGGAGAAGCTGAGAGAATGGAATCTTCAGCATCAGAATCTTCATAAGGGGGAAAGGAGTAATCCTGCTCCTCAGAGGAGCCTGAGGAAATAGACACTTGATCAGAGGAGGCATAATCCTCCTCTTGTCTAGGCCTTTTGTCGGGGGGGGGGATTGGGAACCCCTGATTAAAGAAATCAAATCTTCAGCCATTTTAAGCATCTGTTTCTTAGTCATGGGGCCTTGAACTGGAGACTGAAGTGCAGTCTTTTTTGATTTTAGAGGAGTCTTAAGCTTAGCATAAGATTTTATGGTGAGAGTAGTCGGTCTGAAGACACCTTCTGAAACTGAAGGTGTGCCTACAGCACTGGCTTCTCCTTCTGCAATGTCGTCGGTAGGGCCTAAAGAAAATGGCTGCATCGGCCTAGAACTCTCTGCTAGAGAATCCAAAGTGGTCTGGGGTTCCAATTCCGCAGTAGCCAGGGGCTGCGTAGGCGCCTCACTGAAAACCGGAAAACCGGCGACCGGCCCAGCCGAGGCCTCGGAGTTTGGCTTGGATCTAGGCTGCCTGTCTTTATCTTTGTGTTTTTTATGCACGCCGGTAGTCGGTTGCTCCGACGGCATAGTGTAATTAAATTTCCTACCAAAGTAGTGTCGTGCAAAATCAAAGCATCGCTTTATAGTTCGCTTATTGAACCTAGCACAAAACCGACAACCAGTAACGTCGTGGTCTGGGCCTAGGCAAGGTATACAATAAGAATGAAAGTCCTTATGACGTATTTGCTTCCCACAAGAAATGCAATTGTTAACTTTTTCTGACATCGGACTGAGGCAAGAAAAGGTTCCCCAATGGGGTACTTAGCTTTGAAGACTTCGGACTGAAACTCGATTAGAAAATCTCAGGTGTTGGCCGACCGGCACTTGCGAACTGCTTCTGCTTCGGGCACCGCGCAGCAAGAAAGACTGAAGAAAATGGCATTGGATGCCTCTTATATACCCCTGGCGCACTGACACCGGACCAAGACTTTGGAATTCAGGCCGACTGCGGGACCGCCTGACGGCAGGATAACCCAAGTGTGATGACTGCAGCAGGGTAACACGATGAACATCTGTAGTTATAACTGGTTATTAAATTTAGTGTTTTTGATCCATAGATTCACAGAGATGAAATAAGCATTAGTATTTGACCCATAAGCTTTCAGTATTTCCAAACACAGGGCTTTTACTTTCCCCATAACTCAGATGACTGCTCAGCCAGATGGGAAATGTGATATGTACTGGTACAAATATCTTTGCAGTAGGCTGCAGACACCTTGTTTTGTGATGAGGGGCACAGAAGTGTAATCCCTAGAAAGCTCTCTTTGAACTTCACTTGGAAATTTGATGCCTTAGAGGAAGACAACCTGCATTTTAAATTTCTTTGAAACTGATTCATTTGTAGCTCACCAAAACAAACAGTGGAACAAAGTCACTCTGGGGGGGGGGGGGGGTGACTTTTGTCTAGTGGGTTTACTTAGGTAACAAAAATTTTACTGGAAATGAAAATTGCTTGTACTCTGGGGCTACAGTGAGTTGCTTCACTACAAATAATAACTAGAATGATATGCTTATTCTTATATGTGGAAGAAAATTTAACTTCAGTGTCGACACATTTCTGATGAGTCGTAGTATGTATTTATGAAGTGAATGCATTGCTAGACTTTATATTTATAGCTGCTAAGAGAGCTGTAACTAGAACATGGAAAAGCAAAGGAAGCCAACAGTAAGAATAGTGAAAAAATTATTACAGAGATTTAAAAAAATGGAACTGGTAACCATCCTTCATAGTAAGAAAATGGGCTGTGTGGGATACTGTAGTGGAATTTGAGTATGAAGAGGATGTTGGCATGGAGCAGAGTACCTAGCACATCTATTTAATAAAGTACAAGGTAAGACGTCACTGGTCTTGTGAGTATAAAGAAAATAACAGGGTCACTAATTAATTCCCGATTTCAAGATGGATTGTCAATAGTTAATCTTCACTTTAAAGAGTAAGCGGTACCAGTAAACTGCTACCATGTGATTTCTGGCAGAGTCTTGATAATCTTTCTGATATTGTAGTACAGTGTAACACTACAGGAAAGGCAGATAAATCCTAAAGCAACTGCTACCTAGAAAACAAAAATGTGGGCCTTTAGATTTGGTCTGGTTATGAATGTAGTTATCAATACCAGTTATGGAGCAACTTAGATAACTGCAGATCATGTTCCAATAAACATTCCTTAGTAGTTAGCTGGAGTTAGGGGAATGCCTTAATATATAAATGAAGGAATAAAACGAGTCACAGTAGGGCTTATTACAATCCCAGTCAAGCTATGTTTCATTTTGAAAATAAGGAGTTATAGCTTACTCTCATTTAAAAGAGTCAAGGGGGAGATATATTAATTATTACTGCCAATAGCACTTGACATTACTTAAGTCTGAATACTGGTATAGACAGGTGAAGAGGGGCTGGGGCTCTTGAATGCTGCAGAGCTGAAAATCATATATTTTTGTACTTGAGTGGACTTCAGGGGAGCTAGATCAACTGTCACACGCACACACACACACACACACACACACACACACACACACACACACACACACACACACACACACACACACACACACACACACACAATAATTTTGGAAACACGTTTTTTTCAAATAGGTATAAATGAAACAAATCAAAGAAGAAATATGGGATTTATTTTGATTTGTGTATGAGCAATTATGAGTCAGCAGAACTTTAAATTTAATGGTAGCTAATGTCATGGAAATAATTGCATTATATCTTGTTTAAATAGTCTCATATCTTGTGCAATAAAACCACCACAAAGACATTCCTCAACTGTACAGACCTTTGTACGTCTGCTCCTGTTATCATGGCTATGTTCTTAGGTTTCACCGAGTGGTTCATCACGATTAGTTGGCAGCATTCTGTGCTGTATATATTCTCATGGAAGTGATATCCTGAGGCTCAGTGTTAGGAGCTGCAAAGTTCCATGGTGTTTCCTAAATAATAGTAGAATAACTTATATTCTAGTGCATAAAACATTTTATTTACTGCTACAGGAAGAAAAATTATGAGATGGCTTATATGACCCCCTCCCCACACACACCATCAAAACAAAAATGAACTCTCCAAACCAGTGATGTGTTTGACATTACATTTGTTTAGTATGGTCCACTTTGTTTTCAGAGTTTGGTAAAAGGTACAGTTCTGTTGAATGCCTATCACTTACATCAGGACTGTAGGCTTCACCCATTTACTTGGATTATTTATCCTAAGAGTTACAGCTGTGGTTTAGAGGGATAAAGTTCTGACTGTGCTGTTTGAATAGCTGCTCAATTACCTGTAGGAGCTGACAGGGAAAGTTGGGAGCAAGCAGCTGCTGCTGGCTCCCCCAACCTTGGGGGGTGGGTGACTCTGATGAGCCATAAGGATGCTACAGAGATTGAAGGAGCTATGGGGCGGGTACTCAAAAGGAGGAAAGGGAAGGCTGGACCCCATAACTAGAAGGCTGGCCTACTGTCTATCACTTGATGTCCACCGGGAAATGGAGTGTTGATTGATATTCCCAGGCAGGATCTGATGAGAAGAAGGGCTGTCACCTAGCCTGATAATGTCCACCTCATGTCCTCCAGAATGAATGGGAAAATTGGATAACATTAATGGAGACACTGGGCAAAGTCTTTGGGGTGGAGCATTTATGTGTTATGGCACCTAAAAAGCTCTTATAGAATCTGCATGGCCTTCTCCTGCATTTTATCCAAAAATAATTTTTAAGCCATTCCTGGTGGTGATAGGCAAACCATATAGTAATATGGTGATGTTTTTGTGAAAATTGTTGCATCGAGAGAAGAGGAGAGCTGTGAAAGCTGCAAGGTTTATAAATTACTACTAGTCCTTAAGAGTATCCATTGTAAATTTCACAGGTAAATGGTTGTCAAAGGGAGAAATGCTGCTATAAATCAAACCGCTATAAAAAAAAGGAGAAGGAGAGTCTCAGAAGCCATATGAAAAGGAAGGAAGGTGGTTTCACATATAAAATTTCTAATATAATATAAATAGATTTAGGTTCCATAGATTAGTACTAGGCTAACTGCTTTTGTTGACCATTTTAAGCCTAGCCAATTACCCCACGCCAGAATCAAACCCTGTACCTTTGGTTTATAACGCAAATGCCTTAACCATTATGCTAACCCTAATTCATTCAGGAGTGAATATGCATTCTAAGTATGTACAAAGATGCGCCATGCATTTCAAAAATGTTGCCAATGTTTTAATGAATTCATTCATTTTTAATCTGCTTAGTGAATTCACCCAAAATGACTGTTATCAGTCAGCATAATTCCAGATGTAGTACACTACTCATCAAATAAATTATTTTAGTAGCTGCAGATCTGCCTTCATCCAATATATGTAATGTTAATTTCTAAAGGGACGTGAGAAATATATCACCACTCTGAGTGCATCATCACTCTAGTCATCAACTACCATAAACAGTCACACTACCTTAGTCACAGTCATGGTTACAACACTGAAACTTCAGGTATGTCCTACACAGGAAATACACAATCTGATGACACAGAAGCACTACACTCATATAAATAACCCACTAGAAATAAAAATGTACAAAATTAGAATGAAAAAAAAAATGAAAATAACAACAAAAAGGAAAAATCACAGCTGCAACCCACCAAATGGAAATGGCAACACCAGCAAAATGAGCTAATTTTAATTATCTAAATAAGATTAAATGAAAAAATAGATAAATTATAAAAGTAACATATCCAAAAGTAACCCTCATCACTACACTACTAAATAAAAGGTCAAAGTGACTTGATTATAAAAATGACCTCATAAACACTGTAAAAAATTCTCATTAGATGGCAGCTCATTCAAAGAACAAATGAGAACTGCAAAAGTACCACATCCCATTAGAATGAATGGGAAGTAGTAATCCAAACTAACTAAGAAACCAAAATACATAGGGGTCTTATATGTGTGATATGTGAAATTATTTGTACTGTACTATTGAGGGTCTTGATTTCATCATGAAACTCATTCATTCACTGTTCCCACTTATTTTATCCACAGTGTGTGTGTTTTGTGTGCGTGTGTGTGTGTGTGCGTGCGTGTGTGTGTGTGTGTGTGTGTGTGTGTGTGTGTGTGTGTGTGTGTGTGTGTGTGTGTGTGTGTGTGTGTATGTCAACTGAATTAAGTCAAATGCACATATGGTTAACATCTGTTTATTTGATCAAATTAGGTCAGCTACACTAATGGTTGACAGATGTGTGAGATTGCACTATCCTTGTGCTGAGAAAAATGCCCTTTCCCTGTCATTGTGCAATCTTGGAATTAGTATGTACATATAATTACCAGTGGGTGTGGGGGTGTAAGCAGGGCTTTTTTTCCCTGCAAAAAACACTCCCCCAGATTCAGCAAGCCCTGCACGGTGTGCAGGAACAGTGCAGGAGCTCCTGGAGGCAATATGGCCGCCGTGCAATGTAGGAATAAGCTGCAGGGACTTGCACGAGCGCTCCAGTACTATTCCTGCATGGACAGAGCTCCTGTATGCAAATTACCCAATTTGCAGGTGAAAACCATGCAAATGAGGTGAATTTGTGATCCAGGAAGCTGTGAGCTGGCCATGCAGGACTAGTTTAGTGTGCAGAAATGTACTCAGTTAGTAACCGAGTACATTTCTGCAAACTGCAAAATGGAGCCATGACAGCTCCAAATAAAGTGTGTATATTATGTGGAAACCATGTCAATGACCAAATATATGGCCATTGGCATGGAAAACCGATTTTGGCTATTTAAGTGTAGGGCAGTGGCTCGCAAATGGGATCGGGCCGAAAATATAAAAAAATAACATGAAATAAGCATTCTAACCAAAATCACTATTTTGCCATTATACTCAATTAGAGGCAGAAGACAACATTGCCAGTAAATAGTGGTTGCTAAGGGGGAAGGCTCAGTGTGGGACCTGCAACTATGCATTAGCAGGCAATCCTATGCAAATGAGGGGAATGATACTGAATCCCAGATTTCCCTTAATGCTAGTCAGCACCCAACAATGTAAGTGCAGGAATAGCATGGTTCATGCCTAAGAGTTAGCTGACATTATAGGGGTGTGTGTCAGGCATACTGTAAGCAGACTGGAGCCCTGTGGCTCGGGTTTGCCCTTAGCTTAGCAGAGCTAAGCAAGGGGGTGTGTCTGAGGCTGCCTAGCACTCTTTACATTGTCTAAGCAAAAAAAAACAAAGTAAATCAGGAAATAGCAGCTCTGTGCACATTTGAGCACTGTGTTTGCGCGGTGCACCCCCGGGCTTAAACAGGAAGGCAATGGGAAGGGAAAACAGCAGTAGGAAGGTAATCTAGGAGAACTAGCATAGCTGGCAAGTGAAATGCATCAGAATCAGCCAATTACACAGGCAGCAGTTGAGCCCAGCCCAGAACTACTATAAACTATGCAAACACATTTCCCTCTGGTTTTTCCCACATATTCTACACAACCAGTGTATACAAGCGAGGAAATTTTAACAAACGAAAACAACAAAATGATAGGAGTTGCAGCAGCTATCATACATCAACATGTGGAAGAGGCTGAGGGTGGTGAGGATGAGAATGCTGTTGACCAACCCACAGTGAGGAGACGGAGAAGAGTGTAAAGACCCAGGGTAACCTACCATGGGCTACATGAGCTGGAGATAGTAGAGCGCTATAGGGTGGGCAGGGACTTCCTACAGCAAATTGTTGAGCTGTGCCAGCCACACCTGATATTCAGAACTAACAGACGGGAACCCATCCCAGTGGATACCAAGGTATGCGTAGGCCTAAGAATACTAGCCCCAGGTACCTTCCAAAGACCAACTAGGGATATCATGGGAATCTCACAGGCATCAGCATCCAGGGTACTCCACCAGTTCCTGGATGCCATGTCAGCACATGCCGGTGAGCATGTATATTTCCTCAGCGCCCATGAGGCATTGGCCAGCAATATGCTTCTCTTCCACCAAATAGCAGAATACCCTGGGGTAGTAAGTGCTATAGACTGCATGCACATATGCATCAAAGCACTACCCAGTGAACAGGGTAGGGTCTACATCAACCACAAAGGCTTCCCCTCCATCAACTGCCAGGTCATGTGTGATGCTGTGGCATTATAATGAATGTGTGTGCTGGCTGCCCTGGAAGCTATCACGACTCTCACATCTGGCATCTGACACAGCTGTCTAGGTATAACAGTGGATCACAGATCACCTGAGCTGGCCAAGGTACCAGGATAGATTGTAGCATGTGTACAATATGCAGGTCTGAGTGTGTTATGTTGGTGTGTGTTGTCTATTGTGTGAGAGTGGTCAGTATGTATGTATGGTGAGGTTTGTCCTGGTGGCCATTGCCCAGTACTGCCGATGGGAGGGCCAGGTCCACACAACTGCAGTGCCAAACACAATGCTTCCCAGTATAACACATTCTAGCAGTAAACCGTTTTAAATATTTGGAAGTAATATGTGCCACCATCTGAAAGATGGACATGGCATAACTGCCAGGCCAGATATACAAGCAGTGCACAGGGAGAAGTACTTCAGACAGACAGTGTATAATGTGTAACTGTCAAATGGACACACCCTTGGAATTGTACTTACAGGTTTGCAGCACATTATCTGGGCTTGTAGTAGGGAATACCGATGTCATCTGGCCAAACACTGGCAGACCACAAAGGCCATAGGAATGATGTATTGAGAAACAGCTGATGTCCCTGCACAAGCCAGCATAAGTGGAATGCCCCACACATATCTGTGAGTCAGATACAAGTAGCGTCCATAGCACACATGCACCCAGCTCAGCCAACTACCACCCACAGGTACCTCTTTGGTCTTATCCCTGCTGCTGGGAATGGATACAATATGACTCCCACCTGTGTATAGCAATAGTGAAGGAATGCAGCATGCAGAGCAGGTGTCCTATGCAGGTGTGTCCCTAGCTGTAAGCAGCACCCTGCCAGCATCCACACCACTAGATCAATACTGACAGAAAGTATTGGCATGAACACCTAGCACACCTACCTTGTCACTCCAGGGGAATATACTGTATTGCAGTCTGGGACTGTAGGTCTGACAGAATGCAATGGCCTGCTACAGCTGGCCTGCATCACTAACAAATGGCCTACAGTCCTCTGCCAAAGGCCTGTGTCTCACCCATACTGCTAATGTATGTTATGTCATAGACTCCCAAATAACAACATAACACAGTCCAGAAAACCCATATGCAAGGCCATGTGGACAAACCACAGTAACATGTCCACCATATCCTACTGCATGAACTGTGGACCAACACCAATATACTGCTGTGATGAGGTGATAACTATAGGGAAAGTATCAGAAAATGTTCGCATAAGGTATGGAATAGGATAAAATAATAAAGGGGGGGGTGGGAGCATGGGCAGCATGAAGTGTGTAAAGTCCAAAACACAGCCGTGTGTACATACTATCCCTGGCTGCAAGCATAGAATGGGTGGCTACAAACCTGTTTGTAAACCACAATGTGTAGGGGTAATGTCCTGAATTATGACCCCTGCCTCTGGGTAACCTGTGTGAATCTGTACAGCTATGAGGTATTGCCACAGCAAGATAAGGCCATACTGTCATGTCGATGGATGTACAAGTATGAGATTCTCTGCCACCACTGTACCAAGGTGGTGAGCCAGTTACACAGAACCAGCAGCAAGTGTCTCCAGCTCCCCCTCCAGAATGGCATGAGTTTGCAAGAATATGTAGGCATTTGATCACAATATTGGACAAAGTTGCATTCACCCCATGTTCCCCAGGACATCACTGCAAGCAAATATGTCTACTTGACAGTACTTGATGACATAAAACATCACAGTGAACAACAGTAAACATATCTGAATATTTCTGCCAACACCAGGACCATGCAGCAGAAGCAGCACAGACACAATTACCTACAATAACCCACTATTCTTTGCCCATTTTGACTCCATATTGTCAACTGATCTACAGATATCCTGCAGAAACAGTTTGCTAGCTGTAGGTGTAGAACACAAAAGTCTGCAATGGAGTACAACCTACTGGGAATGGATTCACACATTCAATACAGAAGCTCATACTGGGAATGCTCCCACACTTAGAGAAATGATGCCCATGTCTGGCAGCAACAGTGGACCATACATATCTGACAGTCGCAGATGTTAGTGCATACACTCCTCAGTATGCACCAGTCCTGCTTTGCACACACATTGGATAGGAATACACACATATATCCAAGGACAACACACTATAATATGCCAAAAGTACACATACATGGATGTGTGGAAGAAAGTGACAGTGGCAAAGAGCCTTTTATTATGAGGCCTATCCCACCCAGCACACAGCCAAATGGCTACAACCACATGATGTGTAAATGTCACTCACAGTAGACATTTGCCTCTTGAATCCCTCAGCATTATAGACTCTGTGGTGCTAGTGCTAACTGTGCAACATGACTGTACAAGGCAGTAGTCATCTAGCAGTTGTATACACGTACCTATGGAATATAAACCTGTGTGTGCCTGAGTGTGGTGTGTCTGCCTCTAGATGAATGGGTTATGGCCCATGCACATACACTGCCCTCCCCATTGTACTACTCTGGCAAGCCTGCTGATGTCATTCACTTTGAAATACACATTTGGGGAAGGAGTAGCCCAGTAATCTCTGTGGTGCATCCTATAACTACGTAGTGCTGTAGTGTGCTAAACTAGTTAGGTAGGAGTTCTAATTCCCGATGTAGCAACTATGCATGTGTGTGTGTGTTTGTGTAGGGATCAATGCTTTTTAGGCTAGTCACACTCACTACAATTTCAAATGCCCTACCTTGACATGCCTGCTGATGTCATTCACTTTGAAATACACCTTTGGGGAAGGAGTAGACCAGTAATATTTGTAGCGGGTCATATAACTGTGTAATGATGTAGTGTGATAAACTGATTAGGTAGGAGTTCTAATCCCAGACGTGGTAACTGTGTGTGTGTTTGTCTGTGTAGGGAGCAATGCATTTTAGGCTAGTCACACTCACTACAATTTCAAATGCCCTACTTTGCCATGCCTGCTGATGTCATTCACTTTGAAATACACCTTTGGGGAAGGAGTAGACTAGTAATCTCTGTGGCACGTCCTATAACTGCATAATTTTGTAGTGTGATAAACTAGTTAGGTAGAGGTTCTATGTCCAGACATGGCAAGTGTGGACGTGTGTGTGTGTGTGTGTGTGTGTGTTTGTTTGTATGTGAAGGAAGCAATGCTTTTGAGCCCCTGCACATTCACTGCAACCTCCATTCCCCTACTATGGCAAGCCTGCTGATGTCATTCACTTTGAAATACACCTTTGGAGAAGGAGTAGTCCAGTAATCTCCATGCTGTGTCCTATAACAGCATAATGCTGTAGTGTGCTATAATAGTTTGGTAGGGGTTCTATTCCCAGATGTGGCAAGTGTGGATGTTTGTGTGTGTGTTTGTTTGTCTGTGTACGGAGCAATGCTTTTGAGGCCATGCACATTCTCTACAACCTCCATTGCCCTACTTTGGCAAGCTTGCTGATGTCATCCACTTTGAAATACACCTTTGAGGAAGGATTAGCCCAGTAATCTCTGTGGTGCATGCTATATCTGCATAATGCTGTAGTGTGATGTACTAGTTAGGTAGGAGTTTCAATCCCAGACATGGCAATTGTGAGACTTGGTGTGTGTCTGCGTTTGTCATTCGTATCCTGCAGGGAGGTGGCTGTGAGTGTGTAACAACTGGATTCATTGTGGAGCGGGTTATGCAAATTTCTTAAATGATGGGCCTATTATATGTCACAATGTCCACCTTACAAGGATAACAGATGTCAAACAGCAGAGAGGCTGAGGTTGCCAATCCATATACCTATATGTGTCATCAAGGCCTGGCGAACAAATTAAGCAACCCTTGTATTACCCAGAGAACCTTTCCAACCCATGTCTCATACACAAACACACTCGCCTAGGCAACAACTGCTTTGTTGGTAGTACCCTGCATATTGCCCACAGATAGTAACCATGGTGTGATTGCAGCAGACTACAGAGGACATGGCACCCTGTCCCATCACTACAATAGGCACATAATTGCAGACAGTGTGCCTTCACTATGCTCCCCACTGAATGCCTGGAATAACTGTAGTGCCATCAAATGTGACCCACATAGGACATACCATGCCTTAAACATATGCCCTTAATGGACAGATGCCATGAACACCAGGGAATACATGTATCATGCTGACAATGTAGGTGCAGGGTCAACCTGGTGTCCATTGGCAGTTCTCACCACATGAGGCCAGGACTGGCACATCTGATGATAACCCTTGTACACAACATGGCCCAGACACCCCAGGTACAGTTCCACATGCCACAAAACATGCATGTAGGACGTGTGCACATCCCAAATACCATCCATGTCATGGATAATAGAACACATACATGGCAAGCATTGCACAGTACTGGCCACACACAATAGTAACTCAGATGACTGGATGGTGAATACAATACCCACCTGTGTGGGCCAATCCAGACACTACACCCCTGAGCCACACTGCAGAACATTGTCATGTGGCCTGATGCCAAGGTATACCATTCACCTAGCGTTGTACAGCTTTCTGGCACAGTCAACCACTACACACCTGTGAAACAATGCACCCAATCATGTCAGTACTGGCACCCTGTGTGTGTGTGTTTGTGTGGAGTATAATGATTTTGACCCCATTCACACTCACTACAACTCCCATTGGCCTACTGAAGCATGCCATCTGATGTCAGACACCTTCACATACCCTTTTCCCATATATCATCCAGATAACCCCTGTGGTGCATGTGATACCTGCATATTACTGTACTGTGGCAAACTAGCTAGTTAGTATGTCTATTCCTGACTCTGCCAACTGTGTTAATGCGTGTGAATCCCTGAGAGAGTGTGGCTTTGTTGATGCTGGCACCTGTTCATGTGGACAGACACGTGTACTACACCTACCTTATCGCTCCTATATCCCTGTTGCACATGTCACTCACCATCAGATGTACCTTTGGACAGCTCCCCAACATGTAAGCTATGTGGTGCATGCAATAACTGCATAGACATGTGATAGCTATACATAGTCAGTCAGAGGTTTGAAACTCTGTACTGGTAAGTGTGTGACACAAACATGCTTAGGTTTTACTCTCCACCCCCTCCATGACTTACTTTGTCTCTGTCTGTCTCTCTCACTCCCTCTCTGGTGGATGTGGAGAAGTACACCTGCTTTGCTTAGGCAGCAGCTTGTGTTTTGTAAGTGATGCTCATGATCTGCTAATGGCCTCTGCACAAATTGCAGTTCCCTTCTAGCTGATTGCATGTGGATCAGATGTGGTAACATTCCCATAGCCAATTGCATGGAAACACACTTCAATATCTAGGAACATCATGTGGGTGTTGGGCCTTTTCATTCACTGAGAGCAGGACCATGTATTGGTGTTTTGCAAACAGAATCACAGATGGTATTGGGTTTACTTCTAACAACATACACTGCGGAGACAGGCTAACAAACAGGAGGAGGATGTGCCAGACATGACTACAGAATGTAAGTATTGCTTTCCTGGATTTGGAGTAATGTTGGTTTAACAGGGTGTGTGTGGATATGGCTGGTCTACATGAATTAATACCTGTCATGACAGTGTTATGTGTTTGAAGAAACTCCCACCTGTAGGCTTATCTGCAGACTGGGCAGTGTTTGGAATCTTATGTTTCTTGTATTACTCACAGATTACCTATCTTAGAAATGCAGAAGCATAGTCTGAGGATTGCAGTCAGTACATGGTGACAGCCATGAGAGTTACTGACTTCATATCCCCCATAGGACATATGTCACAACAAACCCTGTTATGACAGTAAATGTATGAGGGTATCACAGTAACGTGCTAATATTGGCCCAGTGTTTGTGGCTCCAGCCACAAGTCTGTCAACCTTTGTACATATGTCATGCAGTAAGAGGTGCATATGTTCTGTTCACCATTATTTACTGACATCTTACCTGATAAGCCAGTCAGATATCAGACTGCTAGACATGTTATGTAGAGTAGGGGTTATTTCTGAGGATATAATCTGGGTATTTTATGGTTGTGTTTATAGTACTGGGGCCTGTGTACTTATGGTGATTGTCGACAGTATGCGTATTGCACATACGTACTTTGGCCTGTGCACAGACTTTGGTAGATGCCATTGTTCTTGGTCCTGTGGTATCTGATGTTACATGCTGTTCTAGTGTATGGTACCCTATCAGCTCACATGTCTGTAGGGCCAAACACAACCATGTCCCATACCACAGACAGGCATCAGACCACACTGTATCGTGACCCAGGTTATGTAGGGTTAGTGTGTGAGTGGCACATATGAGGATGGTGTTTATCAGACAGTCCATGTAATGTCATATTAAGCTTGCATACCATATGTGGCTGTGGCTGTGTTCACACTGGTGGTGAGTATGCACTTTCTCTCAGGTGTCTGTTACTCTGTGCTGTGAAATGTGTGTAGAGCATGCTGGATTTGCAGGTACATGTGTTTCCCCCAATACAAAATGTAGTCCAGTGTTGTTGCAGTCTGCCTGTAGTTTGCACAATGCTTTGTTACATGCCTAGCAGCTTAGTGCAATTATAAAGGGGGCTGTTATGTCAAGATATTTGCAAGACATACTGCTTCCAGGCCACCATAACTGTTGTGCATTTCTGACAAAGCAGTGGGATTCTGTACAGATGAATTTCGCTAACTACTGGGTAGTATGTGGCCAGGTGACCTCTGCACCACTAGGTAGTATGTGTCAGGACAGACTGGTGTCTGTGAATGCATAAACTGTGTGGGCATATGTAGTCCAGTATTTATGTGATTACCCATGTACATGGCTATTAACATCCACATTGTCAGGCATGGTCCACATGTCTTGCACGAAGGGGATCTGTGTACACTTTTGAACTGACCACAGAGTGCCAGACTGTCCACATATATTGGTCATATTTCTGCTGTAGTCCACAGGATCATTACTGTGCTATCAGTTGTACTGTACTACGATGTCCTTAGGATGTCTGTCAGTAACCGATAGCATACATGTCAAAAGCAGATGTGACTTCCCACACACAACATGTCTGTTAAGACAACTCCTGTTACAACGAACCCACAGACATTGCCAACATCCTAGCTGACAGTTTCAGCGCAAACTTCTCCCCCCTTCCCCACCAAAAGGGCAAATATCTATCCCAGCAGAGTGCTGCCCCCTGACATCTCAGATGCTCAGGTAAGAGCCGCCCTCTCCAAAGCAAAAAACACAGCATCAATGGGACCAGATGGTGTCCCGGGCTGCATCCTACATGAACTCCAAGAACAGCTAAACCCAAACATAAAACTACTGTTCAATCTCAGCCTTACTACAGGATATGTGCCCAAAGAGTGGCGTACAGCAACAGTGGTCCATCTCCACAAAGGTGGTGCCTCAACGGATCCTGGAAACTATCGCCCCATAAGCCTGACTAGCTTGGTCTGCAAAGCTATGGAAAGGATCATCATGGACCTCATAAATAAAGATATTGGGGACCTACAAACACTGGATCCTACCCAGTTCGGCTTTGTTAAGGGCAGATCCTGGTTGATTTCTTTGAAACAGTCACCAAGGCCATTGACGAGGGGAAGGTGGTCCACACAGCCTACCTGGACCTCGCAAAAGCCTTCGATACAATACCCACTGGCATTATAGATAAGCTCACCAGCTTAAATATAAACCCCTATGTCACTAGATGGATTGCAAACTGGCTCAAGGACAGAACCCACATGGTTAGAATTGCTGGAGCCATGTCAGACTCCAAACCAGTTACAAGTGGTGTCCCACAAGGCTCAGTCCTGGGACCTCTCTTGTTCGGTATATATTTTTCGGAGGTATAGGCCAACACAGAAGTACTGTGGCTGACCAAATTCGCAGATGACTGCAAACTGGGCGCCATAATCGACTCTCCAGCTGACACAAGCATCCTCCAAAAGGGCCTCATAGAAACAGACAACTGGTGCCAGAGCCATGGCCTCAAGCTAAATACCAAAAAGTGTATAGTCATCCCCTTTGGCAAAAACAAAGTGCTCACAAATTACCACATAGGTGGTAATCCATTAAATACAGAAGAAGTAATTAGGGACCTGGGGACCCAAGTTGACAGCAATCTCTCATTTGACAACCACGTGGCCAAAGTGGTTAGAAAAACATTTTATATAGTCCACCTAATCATGAAGGGATTCACATCTAGATCAGGGGAGGTCATCGTGCCTCTTTACTCATCCCTCATCAGGCCCATAATTGAGTACAATGCCCCTTTTGGGATGTACCTTACCAGACACCTGGAGCAACTGGAAAGACCCCAAAAGTACCTCACCAAGAGGATCAAAGGGCTCAAACAGATGCCATATGCTGCCCGGTTAAAGAAACTCCAGCTCTACTCAGTGGCATACCGCCTGTTCAGAGGCGATCTGTGCCTGACGTATAAAGCCATGTCCAACCCAAAATTAATGGACATGCTGCACCTCAGAAAATCCAAATCCCATCGAGCTACGTGCTCGAGAGACTTGAACCTCAGCACTGAAATAAATAGGACATGCTGGAGGAACAGATTCATAACCCAGAGGCTCCCTTCACTCTGGAATAAAATCCCAGTCCAGGTTAGGCAGAGTCCCTCATTGCCTCTCTTCAAGAGGAATCTTGATGAGTGGATGGGAGATCATAGGTTTACCCCGGGTATCACTTCTGTGTCACTGTTAGACAGAGGCACAGTATACTAACCTCGAAAAAGGGCATAGCAAAATAAATTTAAAATGGGTGGCGAAAGCCAAACACATTCTGGCTAGGTTTATAAATGCCCTAAGGCAGATAGCCTAGTATGAACCTATGAACCTATGAACCTAATAGCAACAGTCTGCATATATACCTGCAATACATACATGACATCCCCTTGCACTAAGAGGTTGGGACTACTGGTGCTGAGGTAGGACTCCACTTCATGTTCTGGACATATGGTAAACGTATATGTATATATATGTATATTTATTTTATTTATTTTATTTATTTATTTTACATTTGTTGACCGGGCTAGTCTAACTGGACATATATCCGTTTTCAGTAGAGGCCCGGGGAGAAAAGCTCCAATTACATGAAGTAAACAATCATTTACAAAAGAACAATGATAAGCATAATACAAAAGTACCAGTGTAGACTTATGTAATAATTTAAGAAAAACTAAAACTGACAAAAAGCATGTAAACAGAAAAAAAAGTCAGATAAAAGTAAAATACAAGGTATGGAGTATTCTGAAGTTAGATTAATAAGAGATAGATAAGCAGAACACAAGGTGGGAAAACATTGGTGAGAAAAAAAATGCTAAGGTAGAGTCAATATCAAAAGATATAACAGTCGATAATTAAACCTATTATTTAGAGGACCAGTAAGGGGAGAGGGGAAGTTGGGAGATAATGAAGTAATTTCAGTCAGGGTTAGCACAAGGACATAACCACTGGGATTTAAGATGTTCTTTGATATGTCTTTTGAAAAGGGATGTAGAGTCTAGGTTAGTTATTTCATGAGGGAGTTGATTCCAGAATTTCCCTACAGAGTTAGAAAATAATGAGTCCCCAGCTTTATTATATGATTTAGTCAAGGCCACTAGGAGTTTATTAGCAGAGCGTAGTGTGGCTAGGTTTTTATATGGTGAAATTAGTTTTTTAAGGCTAGGGGTAGCATCAGGGTAGTGAAGGGACTTATGAATGATAAGTAGTTGTTGATAGAGTATGTGGTTATTTAGCTCTAACCAGTCTAGTTGCTTGAGGTTGTGACAGTGATGAGTTCTAAAGGGGTTAGCAGTAATGAAGCTAGTTATACTATTGTAACAGGTAGCTAGTTTGGTAAGGTTGGATTTAGATAAGTTCGTATATATAACAGAGGCATAGAAAAGGGTGGAAATCAGGTGGGTCTGGGCTATGGTTTTTCTGGCTGCAGGGGTAAGAAAGGGTTTAATTCTGTAGAGAGTACCTATTTTTTTGTTAACTGATTTAATGGTGTTGTTAATATGGTCATCAAAATTAAGATGGTTATCAATAGTTACACCTAATAGGCGAGTGGTCATATCTGGGTTAATACAGGTAGCATTATTCGAGGAGATAGTGAAGAAAGGAGTTGGAGATTTGTGTGTAGGAGTAAAGAGAAGAAGTTTTGTTTTTTGGCATTAAGAAGGAGGGAGTGTTCCATAAACCATTTTTCTACATTATGGAAGACTGTTTGGGTGAGGGACTGGAGGGAGGAAACATTATTAGCAGCACAGATTAAAGTTGAATCATCAGCATATTGAATACAGATGGCTTGGGGTATGTTCAAATGCAGGTCATTGATAAATAAAGAAAAAAGAAGGGGACCTAAGATTGAGCTTTGTGGAACCCCAATGTTTACTGGGAGTAAGGAAGAAAGTTTGTTGTCCCATAGCACTGCTTGTTGCCTATTTTGGAGATAACTCCTAAACCATTGAAGTGCTTGTGAACCAAGAGAATAGAGATGTAGCTTGTCAAGGAGTATATTATGGTTAACCATATCAAAGGCTTTTGACAGGTCTAGGAATAGTGCTGATGAGAAAAGATTATTGTTCCTATTATTATTTATAGCGTCAGAGAAGGAAGGAGGGCAGTTGTGGTGCTGTGAGAAGGTCTAAAGCCATGTTGACAATTAGCTAGAAGATTGTTTTGCAGAAGGTAGTTAAGAAGTTGTTTGTGTATACATCTTTCCATAATCTTCGCTAAGAAGTTGTTTGTGTATACATCTTTCCATAATCTTCGCTAATGGGGAGAGTAAGGCAATAGAGCGAAAGTTTGAGAAATCCGTAGAGGAGCCCCCTTTGTGTAGAGGAATTATATGAGATATTTTCCATATGGAGGGAATTTTTCCTTCAGAGATAGTTCTATTAATAAGTATGGCTATGGGATAGTCTATGGCTTCTGCAGCAATTTGTAGGTATTCTGATGGGAGTTGGTCTGCGGATGGGTTGCAAGGTTTAAGTTTTTTGAGAAGCTTATAAATAAGAGATGTAGCAACAGGTTGAATGTGAAAGGTATCAGATGAGGCTTTGGAGGTATTAGGACAGGTAATAGTAGATGTGGGTAATGAATTCGCTAGGGCTTGAATGGCTTCTGCAAAATACTTGTTAAAGGAATCTGGGATCTGGGAGGAATTGTCGAGGTCAGAGCCTGACGGGGTAGGAGTAGTAGAATGTCCTGGTTTAAGAAGTTTGTTAATACCTGACCAGAAGTTTTGAGGGGTGTGTTGACTCGTTTATTGAAGATGGAGATAATAGTCCTTTTTGTCTTTAAGAGTATCTTTCTTAGTAGCCTTTCTTAATTGTTTAAAGAGTAGGTGATCAGATGTACATTTAGTAGCTCTCCATTTAGCCCAGATTTTATTTCTTAGGTGCATTTTTTGCTTAGTTTGTTTAGTTAGCCAAGGTGCTGATTTAGATTTTATCCTAGTAGAGCGAATGGGAGCATGATAGTTAAGGATTTGTAGAAAGTGAGTATTAAAGTAGGTCACTGCTTCATTTAGTTCAAGGATAGTCAGTGGAGACCAGTCACATGCTTTCAGTTCTGTCAGAAAGTTATCCGGGTTGAAGGATTTATTTGAGCGGGATATCTTGACTTTATGGGTAGTTGGGATATGCAATTTTTGTCTAATAACATAAGTGAGCATATGGTCACTAATATTATCGGGAAGTGTTCCTGGGGTGTAACTGTTAGGATGGTTATTAGTAAGGATCCAGTCAAGAGTAGTTTCTTTTTTATTAGGTTTATGGATTCTAGTTGGAGAGGTTATTAATTGAGAGAACCCATAGAGCAAGTAGAGACAGAGTGAGTGGAGACAATCAGTGAGCAGCAGGACACAGGGAAAGATAGCGAAGCAAGTGAGTAGCTGGTAGCAAAGCAGAATGGGGAGTAGGGCAGAGAGGAGAGGGGAACTATGGAGCGCTAAAAGTTATGGTAGTTAGAAGAAAAGAGGGTATAGCGTAGAAACAGAAAGTGAGATCGAAGGGGGAGAAATCAGGCTAAATAGGCACAGAATGAAAAGGGGAGAAGACAAAGGAAGTTCTATGTACAGAGACTAAGAGAGAATAGGGGAAAGAGTAAAGGCACCAAGCCTAATGTACACTGGTACATAGTGGGCAAAAATGGAAGTAGTGGCAGGTAGCCAGGGAGAAGAAACCACAGATGGAAAGGAAAGGTAGATAGCAAGGGGTAGATCTTGCAGAAGGCTAAATTCAGGGAGAGAGGGGGGGACTGGCTGCTGGCTTTCTGGACCCAGAGGCAAAAAAACTTTAAAAGGTGTAATTACAGTATAAATTATACAGATTCACCTTCAAAATGGGTCAGGTGAAATAACATACTTAGCAAGTTCAGTACAGTCAGGTGGGAGCACAGGGCAGCAGAAAATGGTGGACGGTCACTTAGGTAAGGCTTGAGGTGGTTCAAGGGTCCTTAGGAGCAGGCAAGTCCCTTAATACAAT
Organism: Protopterus annectens; assembly: GCF_019279795.1. Lineage (NCBI taxonomy): Eukaryota > Metazoa > Chordata > Ceratodontiformes > Protopteridae > Protopterus > Protopterus annectens. The sequence continues at coordinate 1,468,630,028 of NC_056732.1, read as the reverse complement.
GTTCAGGAGAGATTGCTAGGGGGGAAAAAGGTAAGAAGAAGGGAATTAAAAAAGGAATACAGTTTCAAAAAAAGACAGATCTAAGTATACAAATTCAAAGAGGTAATACACAATTCAACAGTTCTCTGAAAAAAACATAGTATACATTTAGACTAACTTGCACTAAGATTGGGCTAAGTACTTCAGCTGAGCAAAAGCAAATAGGCTGTAGAACTTATTAAAGAATATTAATGCACAGATAACAATTACTAGGCTGTAATCACCTTTAGGAAGGACAATTACCCCCAGGGTTGTATTAACTCAAATACTCTAAGATAAGGAGTAAACCTCAACCTAGCAGCAAAAACAGACCCTAAAACACGTCAAATTTTCTTAAAGCACATTTACAAATCACTATGGTAAAAATACAAAGTACAGTAATTTGCAAATACTAAAAAAACACCCACCCTTGCCCTTCTTGAACAAGGGAAGAGGGTATGTAGATTTGTTTAAAAGAAATGGATAGAGCCAAAAAGATCGTTTTACGATCTGCGCAATACTGACCACGTGGGAGGAACCACAGGCAAAGTAATCGCTAGCAAAAGAAACCCCTTACCAGTGTGTTTGTATATATATATATATATATATATATATATATATATATATATATACATATATATATATATATATATATATATATATATATATATATATATATATATATATATATATATAGATATATATACAAACACATATATATATATATATATATATATATATATATATATATATATATATATATATACATACATATACAAACTCAAATATATACATATACACAGCTATATATGTCTACAAATATACAGATATATAGATATATAGGCACATATAGTTATGGATATCTACATATATATCGACATAAATAGGTATATCTGTGTAGATATGTATGCACATATAGTTATAGATATCTACATATATATCTATATAAATAGGTATATCTGTACATATAGGATGTGCATACATATATAGCTATATATACATATATAGGGTCTATATTAAAAGACCAAAGTGGTGTTTCAACGAACACCTCTTGGTCGACACGTAATGAGTGAACACACTAAGGCGTGAACGCTCAAAACAGTGATTTATTGCTTGGCCATCCCCGTGTGTTCGCCCCTTTCCTCACTGTAGTGTGATCTCAGAGTTGGCATATTTAATTAATGGGGGTGTGCGGAGCGAAGCCCCCCACATTGTTATGTTTTAAAGTGTGTTTGTGTGTGTGTGTGTTTGTGCTAGCGTTTTTTTTCCCAGGGAAAGAAACTGTTGTTTTGAGCTTTCACACTTTAGTGTGTTTGCTCATTACATGTCGACCAAGAGGTGTATGAAGATATATGTGCATGTACATGTAGACATATATCTACATGGGTCTAGGACTTTTGATTGAAAGATAAAAAGTCTAAAACCCAAATGGCCGGGCATACTTACTCGAAAGTGCTTTTCACCGAAGAAGCACTTTTGCGTAAGTATGCCTGTTGCCAAGGCCGTACTACGGTGTGGATAAGGAAAAATTCCCTTTTCCCCACTGTAGTGCGGACTCAGAGGGAAAATATTAAAGTAGGGGGGTGTGGGGGGCACAGCCCCCCACATTGGGGATGCAGGGAGGGTGAAGCCCCCCCTGCAAAAACATTAATGTAGTGTTTTTTTTTTATTAACACGCTTTAACGAAAGCACTTTTTCGATAAAAGAGTTTTCGTTAAAGTGTGTTCGGAGGTTATGGATTTGGACATTTGATCATTCGATCAAACATCCTAGATCCATCTACATATGTATATGTCCATATCATTATCATGTGTAAGCATTACGGTTGTGTATACCTTCCCAGATGTATCACACGTATGCATCTGATATGTGTATATTTAGATATAACAACATATGTGATGCAACAGTAATATCACTAACAAGTACTACACAATGGTGGAAGTCACACCAATTGTTCAGTACTATTCAATATGTGTACTGACAGATATATTGGAAGAACAACAGCTTTCTTCACAGCTGTTATTGCATAGTGATTAACTGTTGTGACTATAGTGTACAGGATCCTGGGTTCGAGCCTTACAAAGGCTGTTTGTTTTTTTTGCTGGGCAGAACAAGGGTTGTTGGATACAGAGTGATTAAGGCACATTTAAGCAGTTGTAAGTGGGTTTGCACAAAGGTAGGCACTGCTAACTTCCGGTTACAATTTGTTATACTGATTTAGCTTCTCAATTGCTTAACCTGTGTAGGCATTCCTTACCCCCGGACAAACAAGCTTAAACCCGCTTACTGCTGCTTAAAAGTGCTTACTCCCGCTTATCCCTGCGCTAATCTCTTTAAAAGAAATGAAAAAGGATTGATAGGAAAGTGGTGAAAAAGGGGCACAAAGAGGGAAAGACAGTAGGGAAAATAGCTAGGGATGTGCAGGAAGGGTGTAGGGAATGTCCATAGCTGCCCATTTATTCTACAGCAACAGCTGTGCATATACACTGAATTTGGAGATATATTTGGACACTCATACCCCTGAGAGAGGTGTGAGGACAAAAATAATAATTTCTATCCAAAAGCAAATTATTCTGAAACCACACAAAAGACCAGTGAAAACAACTCTACTTTCCAAAATAATAATTCTTATTTTGGAAAGTAGAGCTGTTTTCACTGGTCTTTTGTGTGGTTTCAGAAAAATAATAATTTGTTAAGCCAATTAGACCAGATTACATGTGCCCAGTCAAAATGTGTGTGAAGTGGACAGCTATGTATGGGACGAGATTTTTTTTTTTTTGTGAACAGATTGCCTTCTTTTTTTTTTAGGTGAGAGTGGAATGTTGGGGAGGGATAGTAGGTATATTTGGGGATGTAGGTTGGTTAGGATAACAGACAAGAGGAACAAGATGCATACAGGGGTGGTATATGACACATGTGGGGGGTAAACACCTTGATGGGGAGGAGTGTTTGGAAATTGGAAGCCCATGAACCCCCTAGTGGAAGCAGTGGGACTGAGGTCCCCACCCATGGGCAGTCACCACTGCACCTTCACAGTCCCAAAGGTGGCTATGCGGGGGCTGAGTAGAAGGGCCAGGCTGATCCTCTAGTTGCGACACATGACCCTCAACCTGGCGTAGGAGATCTCCGACCTCCCTGCAGAGCTTGCTATGCACCACGACCCGGACCTAGTGATGGGTGACAGGTTCCTGTCCGCACCCCCTCTCGGGGGGGTGAGCCTCATCCCCTGAGGCAGTTCCACCTGAAGGTGGTGCAGGACCAATGGATGAGGAGGACCCGGGTTGGGCCCCAGACGTGCTAGTGCCCAGTGCCATGGCCAGCTGAGGTGGGACAGGTGGGTCCGCCAGGAACAGCCTTCCCAAACATGCTATGGTGTTTAATTTTAATCAACATATGTGGGTTAGTAATAGTCAACACATTCCAGAATTAGATATAACAGCATGCATAGATATTCCCATTAACCCAAACACCAGGTATGGAACAGTTGCATAGCAAACAGAACACATGCATATATCATACCTCTCAACCTGGAAACATCAAAAATCTGGACAAGGGCCATGAAAAATAGGTACAAATCGGCACGCTGATTAACATCTAATTTGCATACATAATTACGTAACCCCACCCACTCCAATGGAATTATGGGATACCAACTTTTGGACACAAACTGAAGAACAGACAACCAAAATATGGCGCCAGAGTCCCCATGCAGCCATTCCAATGTCCCATTACCTGGCTATTTCACCCCATTTACCATAAACACTAATGTGGGTGCATACTGCTTTACTTCTACAATGATTATTTGGATTTTATTTTTATATTTTGAGGCACATCAATGCACAAACACTAACAGACATCTGATAAACAAAGCAATACTGTCTCACAATGAAAATAGACTTTGCATTAAAACTTCTCTGCCCTTGAAACTCACATTCATTGAAACAGCATTGAAACCTGCACCACATCCAAAGAAAATGCATCTGGCCAGTGGTGGATAAAGATTACCGTTGGGCTGTTTTCAAATCATTGGCCCCTTGCACACAAAACAAGAAACATACATGTGTTCTTTTCTTTGATACACCTGACTTTATTAAGTTATATTCCTTGTATAAAACAGCACACTTGTTAGACAGACCACATTTTAAATTTATTGTTTGAATGAACATGTTTTCAGTAGGCTGTACTGTAGGCAATGAAAGAAAATGCATGAACCAGTAATTACAAAACTGCCCAATTCAGAACATTTCTATCATAAAAGTCTACTTCCACTCCCAAACTATAAACAGATTGACAGTAGTATAAGCCATAGGCATCTTGCACAGCTTCTTGCACTTATTTTCAATTTTAGTTTTTTTTTTTGGGGGGGGGGGCAAAAGGTCAAAAACCAGGGACACATTTTAAACATTACTTGCATAATTTTGGAAGGTTGCTAGAATAAAATGTTGTGTTATCACCATGCATATTACTGGCAAATCTTGAACTCAGAACACTATACACTACAGTCAGTGCAACATACCACTATGCTAAATCAGCAGTTTAAACAATAGGAAGACTGAGCCAGTAATGGGGGAATAGTAAATACAACTGACTAAGTTCTCACTCACCATAAAACCTGGACAAACAACAAAGCCAATAATGGGGGAATACAAATTCTGTTGACACCATAGCTCTCAACTCTTAGCACAAAACAAATGTGGCAAAGCTGAGAAATGGTGGTGGCTAGGGACTTTAGGCTCTTTTTACCCTGTACCAATGGTACAGACTTTGAGCCTAAATACCTCTAGCCACCAGGTGTATTACATTGGGGCATTTTTACAAAGGCACACACACACACCTCCAAGACTGCCATGCCATTGAGAAAAGGGAATATTCTAAAAAATGGTAATCTTGGACTTGCTGTATATAAATCTGCATTTTCATTCATAAAGCCTTCACATTTCATGTCTGAGCGTTTCAAATATTTATCACATTTTACTAGATTGGTTGTAACACAGTGGCACAGAGCTAACTCAGGCTCAGTTATCCTAGATGTAGATTTTATCACACTTGACAGGAACTACATTATATAAAGCATACCTTTCAGCTTTCACATTGCTGACAGTAGCACTTTCAGTGTTTGTGGCATAGAACATAGCAGGTTACCCATTACCACTACTTATAACAAATTAAAATGTTACTTCCTGCTTTTTTGTATCACAAATGTTATATGTCTTACTACATCGTTAGCCTTAGAAGCAGACAAATCAGTTTTACATAATGTAACATGAACTAATGAGAGTTCTACTAAAGATACTGACTAAAAATTAGACTTCTTGTGATCAAGGTGCATTTCCCATTTTCTTACTACTATGTAAAGCTCTTTTATACCTCTGTACTTCAAAACATTCCAACGTTTTTTGCTTTACTGTTGATATCTAATACAGATTTTAAAAGTATATTTTAAATCATGCACCTGAAATGCATCTCAGAGTTTACTAGGCTTTCCACATTAAAACTCCAGTTATAAAATATTGGTTGCACTTCGGGAGTTATATCAGCCCTAACCACACTCTTCACAGACAGCAAAATCCTAGTTTTGGCAGCTCCACTGCCTGAGCTGGTGGCAGTTCAAGTGATTGTAAAAGATCCCAGACCACTTATCTAAAAAAGAATAAGTCAACTTCCCCATGTTCTCTGACTAAATCTCCCTAGTTAGTATGAGGACCATCTCAGGTCAATCCTGAAAAAGAGGTTGTTGCCCTAGTGGGACTAACCCAGCTAACAAAATTATAACATAAATAAATAATACATTAGTGAACACAAGTAGTAACAGTCTCAATTTTGAGCTACAGATTTAAGGATAAAGAAAATATAATTAGGGAAAATGACCCAAATCATGGACACTTTTTAAATTATGGTACTGCTAGCTTAGAACTTCTGAAAACATTTTCTAATTTTAGGACAGATGAAGCAAAAATTGAGAACAGTGTAGGAGCATTCCTGCAAAATCTCACCAATTGAGAAGAATAGCATTGATTACCTAAGTCCATACGGAAGCAGATTAAACATGAACGACAGCAAATCCACAAAGCAGCTCGGGCAGGTAACAGATTTTACCATTCGGCAGCATAGTCCCAGCAAGTCCCGTCCTCTTGCAGGTAGCAAATTAAAAATGAATGGGAGGAAAGCAGCTTTATTTAAGTCCCTCTCACAAGCGTTTCTGTCCAAAACGGCGGCAAAGCAGCTTTTCAAATTCTCGGCAGCAGCAACTGCTCGCAGCCAGCCGGAAATGATGACATGAGCTCAAGGAGCTCATTTCTGATTGGCTGGTAGTTCTGATGGAGCTGACGTCATCGCGCACGTGATGACGTCAGCTCTGACAGAGCAAAAATTTAAAAAAATTAAAAAACAAAAGCAAAGAAATCGGAAATGAAGGGGTGCCACTCGGGAATCGTGGCACCCCTTCATTTGGACCCAAAAACTCGGTAGAAACCGAATAATTCAGGATGGTTGGGAGGTCTGGCATATATGGAACCACAGTGGTTATTACAACAGCATGCAGGTACATTGATGGCAGCATGCCAGCAATGTAGAAGTATTTCAACATGGCACATGCATAGAAACTAATTTAAATAATTGTCAAACAATAGGACATATGTCCCAACAGTAGTTTAATGCAGCACATTCCAACTGAATTGTTTATTTAGTTTATTGTTGCAGATATGGTGGGGGGATGTTAATTAACAACTAGTATATTCCTGTAGTTCACATTACTTTCCTAGTCAGTGTTGTGATCTGTACCTTACAGGTATTAGTACACTACTCTATTGTCTTAGTTTGGACACTGGTATGTATGTCGACAACTATATATATGAACTGAGTTTTACCTGCAGTATACACCTCTTACCTGATATACCTGTGGAGGGTTGTTTGTTAACACTATCTGTTTCTACACATATTCCCAGATTCAAGGTTGATGTTATGCACATACCTGTCCATCTGTTATTGCACACACGCTGGGCATGTCTTCACCACATGCAGGTGAACCGGGACATATTTTGACTATTGCCCTCTTAAACCTTTAGTGATTTGTACAATGACAGGTTTGCTTTCATTGACATTTTCCGAATATGTACAGGTCTGACAGTCAGTTATATGACATGAAATGCTGCCTACATGTCAAAGTTTAGCACACTGATATGCCAGGTGGACAGGGTAACAGCCATCAGATATGGGCCAATTACTGGACATTCTGGACAATTCTGGACACTTGTGGGGGTATGATTCTGCATACAGCTTACTACCACTCCCAGGATTCGAACCATGGCTGTGTCTGCTAAAACTAAAACACTGTCCATCACAGTTGAGTGTGCTATATAGATATTGCTGTGTATCTCTTGTCTGATTTCTGTCTATACTTCTCCTGTGGCTTTACATGCTGACCTTGTAATTACAACACTCTTATACAGGATTTCCTAGTCAGTTGTACTATGTAGTACAGTGTGGGTGACAGTGAGGAGTAATACCTTATTATTCAGAGCAACTGCAACACTAACAATGCCATACAATACCATAGTAAACAGTACCAGTTCAGGATATCAATCTTATTTCTAGGCACAAGTGTTCATATCTGACAGACCTGTGGGAGCAATGATTGTTAGCACTACCTGAATGTTGCCACATACATTACCAAATTCTACATTAGTATTATGCACATATGCCTCACTCTGTTACTGTAGAAACTCTGGTCACAGCTTGACAACATGGGGGTGGAGATGGGGCATACTTGGCTAATTACTCTCGTAACATTTTGGGGAGTTACTAGAGTGACAGGTTTGTTCTTATAGATGTCTGACAATCAGTTGTATGCCTTGTTTGCTGCATAAATGTCTGGGATCATCCCATTGATTTGCCAGGCAGACAGGGTGACAGGCAGCAGACATGGCCCAATTTACTGGACATTCTGTACAGTTGTGGGGTATTATTCTGCGAACAGCCTACTACCACTCCCAGGATTCGAACCATGGCTATGTGTGCAAAAAATACAACAGTTCACATCACAGTTGAGTGTGCTATTTGAATTTTGTTGTCTGTCTTTTCACTGTTTTCTGTCTAAGTCTTTCTGAGTTGTACTATATGACCTCTTGGGATTACAACAGTCATATACAGACATTCCTACACATTTTATTTATGTAGCACAGTGTGGGTAACAATGCTTAATACAACAGTACAATTAAGTGATTGCAACTCTACATTACCATTTGATACCAGAGTAAACACATGCAGTCCATCAGTTAGACCTTTATTGTCATGCTATTATGCTTTTATTTACATACAACCTATACAAGACTCTTCCTGCCCTATTCTCTGGTCTATGCAGCACATGCCTTAAACAATACAGGTTTTATACAGGCAATTAACTTACTACTACTTTTAGATTTATTTCCTATGACAGTACATGCAAGAGTATTACTAACCTGCCTCGTGTCGCAACTGCTGCAATCTACAGGCATGGGCTTCCTGTTTCACAGCCTGCTTACCTGCCACTGTGAAAGACATAAGAGGAATATTTAGCCATACCTATTCATAATATACATGAGCTGGCAATTATTAAACAGGTAGTGGACTGATATGCACGTCTGGGACATCCCCTGTCCTCCTAGCCTCTTGGATCCACTGATCCAAGAGATTCCCCTTTCTCCACTTCATGTCAGCATAGTGATGCCTGACCTGCTCATCAGTTCGGGGTATGCCAGTGGCACTGGTGAGGTCACAGGCAAGACAGTCCCAGGCTTCCGCTTTGTATTGGGAAACCTGGTAGTGACCCTGCAGCAGTCTCTGGTCATGGTCTTTCACAAGGAGTCCTGCCATGACTTTGGACTCCTGGATGCCCCAGCGCTGTGCCCAAAAGTGCACCCCCACTCCCTTTCCAGACATAGTGCCTACAGGGGGATGTTACAAACAGTTATGAGATGTATTCCCGCCTGTTAATTTTAAATAAGGCCAGTTTCCTGCACTTTGCCGTGATTGGACTGTTTTGAAAATGGTAAGCTATGAGCAAACCTGCTTACCTAAGGTTGGCATTGCTTAAAGGGGTATACCAATGGGCAGACTGAGGTAGTTGGCCTACACATTGCTTACACCTACTAATCTGGGCTGTGCAATGCTTAGCATTGCTTAATATTTAATTTGCATTATATTTGCTTTTTTTGGCATTTATTTATTATTCATTACATGTTATATATGTGTTTGGTATCCATGATTCATGTGCACATACACTGTATGGGGTCCTTCTGTTTATTAGGGGATTTCCAGACTTTATTACAATGACACCTTACATCTAAGCTTACTGCAGTATTCCAGTTCACATATTTATGTTATGTAGTAGGTTATACAACATAAAACTGTATATAGATTCCTTTCACATGTCCAATTTGATTTTCCTATAGTGAGGATCTGTTTGGTGATACCTCAGTCTAATGTAATTATGTAATGGCTTAGTGGTTGACTACTGTGATTGTAGTGTTCAAGGTTCTGGATTCAACCCCTGCAAGGGCTGTTTATTTTGTTTCTGGCCAGGACAGCACCTGTTGCATACAGAGTGATTAAGGCACTTTTAAGCACTTGTAAATGGGTTTGCGCGGGTTTGCATCAAAGTAAAAAATGATAACCTCTGGTTAAATATGCTTACAGAGAGTTAGCTTCAATATTGCTTAACCTGTGTGCGCATTGCTTACTGCTACGCAAACAGGCTTAAACTCTCTTACTATTGCTTAAATATGCTTACTCCCGCTTACTACTGCGTAAATATGCTTACTCTTGCTTATTGCTGCATACTCCCGCTTACCACCGCACTAATTTAGACAGTAATGTCAAATGGTTCTTGGGAAGGTGGTGGATTTGGAAACTGTATGGCTATATTACTCATTACACATTTTACCTTCCATTTGTATCCCTGATTCCTATATACATATACTGTATGGGTCACTTGTGATTATCTGTGGACTTTACATTATGAAAATGACACCTCACATCTGCATTTAATGCAGTACTCCAGTTCACAAATATA
>NC_056732.1:1468532462-1468617462 GCF_019279795.1 Protopterus annectens | reverse complement strand
AGCTCCCCACAAAAGTATATATTTCATTGTCGGTGATAGATGGATTCTAACTAATGGTGCTTGCAAAACAGGAACTGAAAAAGGTCAGTGACCAGTTCACCCATCTGGGTAAAAAACAAATAAGTAAATCAACTGAATGTGTAACAGTATATAACATGCAAGCATGCTCGACAGGGTATGTGTTATTGTGTAAAGAATGCCTGTCCATGGGTGTACACCTCGGGAAGAGCATTATTTACACAATAACACACATCCTGTCGAGCATTATTGCACTTAGAGAATGGGCTGTCTGCAAAATTGTTGTGTTTTACTTATTTATATAATTTTTTACTGTGGTTGTGGTGCTGCGGTAGCATTGTCGCCTCACAGTAAGATGTTGTCCTGTTTGATTCTCAGCTAAAGCATCTTCTGTGTGGAGACATGCGTGAATGGGCATACCTTCGTTGAAGGTTGTGCATCAGAGCTGGCAACTTGGCACGTAAAAATCTACTGCCAGTCATTAGCAGACCAGAGTTCCACTGTGGCAACCCCTAACCGGGAAGAGCCGAAAGACACAACAGCATATATTTTTTTATTACTATATATTTTTTTATAAAATAGTTCCTCTACATAATATTTCAAAGTTGCTGTAGTATTTGTAAATGGTGTTAGAGGAAGCATTTTACATCCAAAATATATAATTAAAAAAAAAACAGATCTAGATATTTACTTTATTTTTTGGCCCCTTACTACTAAAATTGTTTCTTGCCAGTTATTGGGGATTGAAGTCACTAAATAATGACATACATTTGACTTTCAGACTTTATTTCCTTCAGGAAATTCACATTAACACAAATCCTGTTATTTAACTTACTTTTTAATTTTTTTATGTATGACATTAAAAAATAGGTTCATGTTTTCGAGCCTTTGCTCCCCCTTTATTTTAGGCTTTATCCAGATTTCCTGAGCTAAAAGGTCGAGCGGTACGCAAACCTCTTATCTGCTGCTGGCAGTGTTCCATCGATCTCACTGTCCCCCACACACACACATTTGCACTTCAGAAAATGCATGCTACCACAAGTTCTATTATTGAAGCAACTTTGTGTTTTTTTTAACAGAAATATGTTACTGTTTTGAGCCTTTTTCCCCTTTATTTTAGACTTTATCTGGATAACTTGATGTAAGAGTTGAGAGGTACATAAACCTCCTCAATGCTGCTGCTGCCAATGTTGGAGCGCTCTCTCACTCTCATACACCTTGCTTTCATGCATGCAAGCATGCATACACACAGACAGAAACATAAACACACACACACACACACACACACACACACACACACACACACACACACACACACACACACACACACACACACACACACAAACATTCAAATAGAAACATACACACACTTTTTTCTGTTATATTTAGTTTTATACTCGATAAACTACTTAGTGAATATAAAATAATGGTTTGATTGCACTCACTTTCACTCATATGCATGCATACTCTTACACACAGGCATAAACACACACACACACACTTTTGTCTTTTACTTTTCTTTTTTTTAATATATTTTACACTTGCTAAACAGCAGAAGAGCTGCTTAGCAAGTGTAAAATAATAGCGTCCATTAGTTTTTTCAGTTCAAGCTCCACTGCAGTTTGATATACTGCCATGAATCATCAGACTCGTTTTTAGCAGGCAATACTTATATGTTAATACCCTGCTGGAGAACGTTTTTTCTCCAATCAGGATTAGATCTAGAGATCGCCCATTCTCTAAGAGAAGTATAAACACTGCTGCACTTCTGTTAGCAGCATTATAGAACACTGGAAACACTAAATAGGTGAATGAAGTTAGCATTTTGATCAGTATGCTGATAGGTACATATGCTTACGTTCTTTACCCCTGCAAGGATATCATATCTTTTATGTGAAACAGATAAGGAGTTCATAGGTTAGTACAAGTCTAACTGCCCTTGTGGACCATTTTAAGCCTAGCCACTTGCCCCATTTGAGAATCAAACCCTGCACCCTGTGTCTGTAAGGTGCACACCTTAACAACTATGTCAACTCTCCAACCCAAGAATGTTTTCACTCTCTGTTACTGTGGAGCACATCTTCACCCATATTTTCACTTCTAACACTTTCATTTTGCACTGTCCTCGGTAAAATTAAGTACAAAATATAGATGTACACCCAGATATATATCTGGCTAGTATGGCAACTACAAGCTGTTGTTCCCTCGGATTCAGAAATATATTCACCATGATCTCAGTGAGCCGGTCACTATTTACCTTCTAGGCACTGTTCAGCTGTTATGCTCATTAACAATTAACAAAATGAAAATCCAAAGTTAAAACACCAGCTATATTAACAAAATTCAACAAGGCAGTAGTTGTCCTTTGATGAGCATAGAAGTGTTGTTGGGTTGAAGATGGAAGCTGGTTATCTATTACGTAGTTGCAAAGCTGCTTATGAATACAATATTTTTGATTGAAGCGATAAAATGATAACTGAGCTAAAGTGTAAAAGATCTGTATTGATTCTACCCTTGTGCAGTGGAATAATGAATGATTTCTTTCCATAACAAAGGACTTTATTTTCAGATATGGATCGAATCATTAGAACTGAAATGGAATATTCATTAGCCTCAGCTGCTATTTTAAGATATTCATCATGAGGCATAGTGGTGCGCATTGTGGCAGGGTGCAAAATGGGTTCATAGGTTCATAGGTTCATAGGTTCTTAGGTTGGTACTAGGCTATCAGCCCTAGGGCCTATACAAGCCTAGCCATAACAATTCCCTGGCTATTTCTTCATACACTATTTACTTCCCTGGACCCCTGTCTAGCAGGGCAACTGACATGACCCCTGGGGTGAATTCCCTTTCTCCCATCCAGTCGTCAAGGTTCCTTTTGAAGAGGGTCAAGCAGGCACTCTGCTTGACATGTGTCGGCAATCTTTTCCAGAGTCTGGGGAGTCTCTGGGTCAGGAACCTATCCCTCCAGCATGTTTTGTTTATTGTGATGACAAGGTTTAGATCCCTGGAGCGTGTGGCTCTCAGGGATTGGGATTTCTTTAAGTGCAGCATGTCCAACAGCTCTGGGTTTGACATGACTTTGTATGTTAAGCAGAGATCGCCTCTGAGTAGACGATATGCGACAGAGTATAGCTGGAGTTTTTTAAGGTGGTCAGCGTAGGGCATCTGCTTTAGGCCTGTGATTCTTTTAGTGAGGTATTTCTGTGGCCTTTTCAGTTGTTGCAGATGTCTTGAGAGGTACATACCAAACGGGGCGTTGTATTCTATAATGGGTCTAATGAGGGATGAGTAGAGTGGGACAATGACCTCCTTTATTCTGGATGAAAAGCCCTTAGTGATGAGGTGTGCCACATAGAAGGATTTCCTGACTGTTGTGGTGGTGAAGTTATCGAAGGTGAGACCACTGTTACTGTAGTAACTGGAATTTGAAGGTGTGGTCAATGGAAGAAACTGTTGAGCTTTGAACAATGTTGTCAAATTAGTACAGTAGTAGTGCTCTTTATTGCCTTCATAGTCAGCAGCCTTACAGTATAAAAAGCAGCAAAACTCTTCCTGATATTAAGTTGTCCATACATGCTCAATGTGTCTCGATGGATGAACAATGTCATGTAAGCCTGTACATGAGACTGTGCCTGCAGCTGTGATGCATCGAATGACTGATTCAGAAACATTCATGAATAGAGCCCTCATTTACATACATTCCATGCTGGGAGGTCTAACTCTATACTATACAAGCACCAGCTGTTGAACAGAACCTCATGTTGCTATGTAAAAAGATGTGGAGCAGTGATGAGAGGTAGTAGTGCTAACTATGGAAGGAAAGTTTTATATTTTATTCACATTTCCTTTTCTGCAGTGTTTGTCTGAAGTGTTCTTTGGTCAACTCCTTTGTGGAAATAGGTTGTTAGTTTTACTGTTAGTGGTACAACAGTAGCACACTCGGCTTTGGTACAGAAGGCTGTGGGTTCTTTCCCAACACCAGAACGATCAATTGCTGACACTGCAGTGCAGGATAAGGGGGTGCTGCACTCCTGGGTGTGCCATCCTTTGGATTAGACATTAAACCAAGGCCCCATGTGCTTGTGCTGGTCATAGCTCAGGTGAATGTAAAGGATCCTATGGTGCCTATTGAAAAGAGTAGTGTTCTTCATTTAAAAAACATTATGTACATTTACAAACTTACATATTTACAGATTTACAGATTTATACAGTATATAAATATCCATTCCTTTCCATTATTGTCATACAATCTTAGATATCTTACTATTCACTATTATCTCAAACCTTATTTGAACCCCACCCTTTTTTCCACAACCACCATTTATTTTTTCTTAACATTGCTGCTAGTCTCCATTGACCATTAAACATTATTTCATTTAGCCTTTCATTCCAAATGGTCCACTCAAAGTAATACAATTGTTTATCTGTTTTGCTAACACATTCCTTATTGTTTTCTCTATAATATCCACACCAAATCATATCCATATTGCTTTCATTTACCTCCTTTTTATTATCAAAGACATTTTCTTTACACTATTTTTCCCACAAATTTTAACTCTTTTACATTGTGAGAAAACTTTATTAATCACTAATCTCCATAAAATCTTGACATTTTCCTTGTTTATTACACCATGCTTTTTGTACTCTTAATGCTTTAACTTTTTCACTTGCTAGCTCAATCTAAGGATTAACATAATAATATTGTGTCATGATATTTTTATTTTCCTCTCATTTTCTATTTCATCAGTTTTTATTTTCCATAAAAAAGTTTTTTTTCTTGATAACATGTCATTATTTTATTTAAACATACTTTCCCTCTTTTTAATTTTTTTTAATATATCACAATTCCGCTTATATTTGGACTATAGTATATTTTCTACCAGCTTATCATTTGTGTTGTTTATCTAAAACAACACTTTACACTGATTCAGAGAAGCAGCATAAACAATTGGGTTTATTAATCCTAAACCTCTATCTTCCTTGTCTATATGTAAGACTCCTCTCTTCACTGGAAATTACCTGTAGTATTTTTCTTTCACATATTATTGGCAACACATAAACATTAGCTAAATATGCAGTCTTAACCAGTAAAACTGAAGTAATCAAATAAGCCTTTTTATTAAATGACAGCTATGTATGTTTTCCAAAATAAAAACTCCTTTATTTCATCAAGTATCCTATTTCATTGTTTGTCTTACATTTTTACCCCCCACCCCAATTTTATTCCTAATACTGGGATTTCGTTCATTGAGAAAGATACTTCTTCTTTTTGTACCATATATATTTGTAGGTCAGTACTAGGCTATCTGCCCTTGTTGGTCATTTTAAGCCTAGTCAAGTACCCCTTTTAAGAATCAAATGCTGCATCTTGTGTTCAGAGGCTCATAGGTGTTTACTGGGCTAAAGGCCTTTGTAAGCCTAACAATGCAACCCAAATCTCTGACAAGTTCTGGTACCATTGATAAGCATAAGCAGGAGCTTGGGAGATGAAACATTTACAAGGAGAGGCCTGGGAGATGAATCATTTACAGGTTGCTTCTGTCCATTAGAGATATAAGTACTAAGCAAGCCAGGAATGAATTTTGTGTTCCCCATCCAATTGTCTAAGTTACATTTGAATTGGGTTAGGAAGGAAGTCTGTTTCACATGGATGGGGAGCCTTTTCCACAGATGGGGCAGTCTCTGGTGTACATACCTGTCTCTCCAGAGGGTCCTATTTATATTCATTTCAATTCAGTTCAACTTTATTGTCATATGTACTAGGGAGAATGCCACACAGTACAATGAACTTCTTATTCTGCAAATCCTCTAGCAACATGCATAAAAACAACAGAATAAAAGAATAAGATTTAAGCTCTCAATTGTGCATCTGTAGAAGTTGCTGAGAATAATGCTTAATATGCTAAACTTCCTCAGCCTTCTCAGCAAATATAGACACTGTCATGCCTTCCCTGCCAAGTCTGTAATATTGTTAGTCCAAGTGAGATCCTCAGAGATAGCAATACCAAGAAATTAAATGTGGCTGTTCTCTCCACCTCTGCCTCACCAATGTGAAGTGGTCAGTTCTGTCCTCGCTTCCTTCATGTATCATTAATCATCTCCTTTGTTGTACTGATGTTAAGAGAGAGGTTGCCATCCTGACACCACTTCACAAGACCAGCCACTTCCCAATTATATCATAAGCAAGGTTTAAGTCTTTAGAAGGGGTAATTCTGGTGTTATTTGTTTGTAGATATGCAGGAGATCCATCAAAGTGGGGTCTGACAATGCCTTGTATGCCAGTCATAGATGTCCCCTCAACAGCTTGTAGGAGGCAGAATACAGGGATAGGGGTTTGAGGCTGTCTCCATAGGACATTTTATTAATGATCTATATTCTTTTAGTGAGGAACCTCTGTGGATGTTCCATTTGTTAATTAGATAGTTGGAGTGAAAATATAAAGCAATGCCAGGAGTATCTAGTTTACAGCTCTGGGGACAGTGCTTGTCACTGCAAACTAGTTGTCCTGTAAGCAACTAGGTACTGGTGAAATTTCAATCATGCTTTTACAGGAAAAATATCACTCAAGGTGTCTGTGTCTATACAGGGCACTGCCAAACACTTGAGGAGAAACTATTAAGTAGATCTGAAAATTCACTCTGCTGGGATGCAATGCTCCTTTGCTTCTTCTCTCACTAGAAGCAAAACATTAGCACCAATCCCAAAACAAGGAGCCGGCCACAGTGTATTTGGTGATCCACAGTCTTGTTCCAGATGATGCAAGGGTCTGTAGGCTTGTTGTAGCCATTTATTGATGGATGCCTTGAATAGCAATCAGACCAATCAGGAACATCAAGCACATGCACTCACTGCCCAACAATAAAAAAAAAACAGCAGTCCCACGTGTTGAACCTAGGACCCTGAACGGTAATACCACTACACAAGCTAAGCTGTAGGAATTAATGTTACTTTTTCAAACATAGCATGCAATAGAGGCATACAACATTAGGGTGAAAGCTTCGTGGAACCCTTTGTTGTGCAAGACATATACTCACACACACACACACACATATATATATATATATATATATATATATATATATATATCTGATGAAACATGTATATGTAAACGTACAGTCATAACATAGATATACATATATTAAATATAAAGGAAGGAAAATAAAAAAAAAAAATATATATATATATATATATATATATATAAATAAAACATGCAGTGCAATTTTATCTCAGAGTCATCCCTCTCAACCTGTGCAAGGAATCTGTACAAAGAATGTAAAATGGGAGGATGGGCCACATATATGGACATACTTCAAAACTCGCTGTTACAAATAAAGACGTGTTACAACAACAGTGCGTGTTTCAGCAGACAGTCATTGAAGGATATGATGATGGGAACTGAAATGTCATGTCATTTATTTAATGACATAAATCCTTGGATCATCACCATGATTTACCAGACAACTACAAATAAATTGTGGAACTGAACAAAAGTATTGTCCAAACATCTGGACATTTGGTGGAAAATTTGGCAGTGGAGAGGTATGCTCAGAACCCCTTAATGCAATAAATGTGGACCAAGCCTGACAATGTGGGGAGGACAAAGGCCTGAAAATAGGGACATGTCCAAAATATATTAGTAGATAAGCTGAGAACGTTAACGTAGTAACAGTGTATGTCCTAACATATATCAACTGAAATATCACAATTCCAGGACTTGATTGCTTTTCATTAGTTACTGACCTCAGTCCCCCATCATCCCATTGATGTACTATGCATACATAACAGTTATGGGGACCAGACCTAAGATATTAGCCACACAACTGGACATCCTATGAATATGTGGACATAACACAACATTAAGGGACTACAACTGAGCTACTGAGCAATGTCCAGACTACAATCAGACTTACATAACACTACCCAGGTCCAGCTCTGGGGTTGTACACATGCATTAGCAAATATAACAGGCAGTACAGGGATGTAATACTAGTGGAATACAGACACTGATGTGAAAGTGCATACCCCCCAAACAAGTGCACCACAGTCACAGCAACATACCAGTAAGCAAACTGAACATGACAGTATAATGCTGTGAGAGCAACCACATCGTGTTTGCCACTTTCACCTTCACTCTACGTATACTGCCCCAATTCACAGTGTACTGGGAATCCTGAGGTGTTACATGACGTTCCACAGTCAGCCCCTACAAGCATATGGACCTGATAGACCACCAGCAGGTGTAGCAGCATGCAGAGTCATATAGGTAAAGGATGTATGGCACTCACAGCTGGTACTCTCCCTACCCAGCCTAAAAAAAATATACACACAACACTGCTACACAATCTTGGCAGTCTGTTCACAATGGCCAGACAGACATACTGTCATATGTGCAGATTTCCACAGAATTACCAGGGTGTGGACCCACAACCCTGGCCACCACTGCATACCATGGCCAAAAGTCTGCCAGGTCATTGTTATGCTAAATGGAGTGCAGTTGGTAATAATTAATAATATACCATACCTCTGCACCTCGTAGTGCAGGACATCTGGACAACGCATGGCATACTTATGGGACAGGGGGCTGGAAAGAAGGACATATAGGACATATCACACATAATGTCATTACAAACTGAAACAGTAGCTGCTGTTACGCATGTTGTTGTAATATCACATCCCTGAAGGGAATGATGTGTGGAACACCAGTGGATGACAACTCTTACTGACTAACAAGCCTCACATTATCCTACCAACCCCACAAAAACAGATGTCGGTCGAGGAACAGACCAATCATAATAGGCAAACATCTGGCCAGTCTATGACAACATGCCAGTAGAGAGCTATGTCAGAGGCATATTACTGTCAGATGTCAAGTCACCCGTAAATGCATGTCCAGACAAACCCTGTCAATATAGCAACCTCCTATGTGTATAACAACACTAATTACATACAAGCTGTACCAACCTCTGGAGTTTTGTCCTCCATGTTCCTGGGCTGTCTCCACATGTCCTCTCCTGTGAGGTATTTCCACCTACTGTCTGTGAAGCTGTAGCCCCCACACCTCCATAATGTCCACCAAACAGGCCAGGTAAATGGGCAAGGCCCACATGAAGGGCATCCCATATGTTGATTCATAGATTCATAGATTAGTACTAGGCTAACTGCCCTTGTGAGCCATTTTAAGCCTAGCCAATTATCCCTTTTGAGACTCAAACCCTGCACCTTGTGTTTGTAAGGCAAATACCTTAACCATTAGGCCACCCTCCCCACTGGAACTAGCAGCTGTGTCCAGGCCCACAACATATATCATAGGTTCATAGGTAGGTACTAGGCTATTAGCCTTAGGGCCTATATAAGCCTAGCAAAAAGGTACCCTGGCTTTTGCCATCCAAGAAAATTATTTTCCTGTGCCCCTGTCGAGCAGAGCCACAGAAGTGATCACTGAGGTGAATTTCCTATTTCCCATGCAATAATCAAGATTTTCCTTGAAGAGTGCTAATGAGGAGCTCTGTTGGACATAGATAGGTAGTCTGTTCCAGAGTATGGGAAGTCTCTGGGACAGGAATCTAGCCCTCTAGCATGTTCTGTTTATTGTGGTGACAAGATTTAGGTCCCTAGAGCATGTAGCTCAGAGGGATTGGGATTTCTTTAAGTGGAGCATGTCCAACAGCTCTGGGTTTGACATAGCTTTGTATGTTAGGTAGAGATCACCTCTGAGTAGGTGATATGCGATGGAGTAAAGCTGGAGTTTTTTGAGACAGTCTGCATAGGGCATCTGTTTGAGGCCAGTAATTCTCTTTGTGAGGTATTTCTGTGGCCATTCTAGTTATTGTAGATGTCTTGTAAGGTACATACCAAAAGGAGCATTCTACTCTATAATGGGTCTAATGAGTGATGAGTAGAGCGGAACAATTATTTCTTGATCACTGTGGCAAAGTAATTATCAAAGGAGAGACTACTGTCCACCTGTGTCCCAAAGTCTCCTATCACACTTTTGGCGTTAAGTAGACTACCACTTATGTAGTAGTTCATGGGTACAGAGTTTTTACCAAAGGGGATGACAATACACTTTTTTGGCATTGAGCTTCAGGCCATGGCTTTGACACCAGGCATCTGTCTTAGTGAGGCCCTGTTGTAGTATGTCCACATTGTTAGGAGTTTTGATTATGGCACCTAGTTTGCAGTCATCTGCAAACTTTGTTAGCCAAAGGCCTTCTGTGTTAGACTGTACTTCAGAGAGGTAAATACCAAACAGGAGAGGACCCAGGACTAAACCCTGTGGTACTCCACTTGTCACTGGTCTGAAGTCGGATTTGGAGTCTTCTACTTTCACAGTGTGGGTTCTGTCTGCAAGCCAGTTGGCAACCCATCTTGTGACATAGGGATTTATACCTAGTTTAGTGAGCTTATCTATAATTCCAGAGTAGGGTGTGGTGTTGAAAGCCTTGGCGAGATCTAGATAAGCTGTGTGAACCACCTTACCCTCATCTATGGCTTTGTTGACTGCTTCAAAGAAGTCAATCAGATTTAGAAGACATGATCTGCCTTTTACAAACCCAAACTGGGTAGGGTCCAGAGTTTGGAGATTACCAATGTCTTTGTTTATGAGTTCCACGATAATACGTTTCATGGCCTTGCAGACCAGGCTTGGCAGGCTAATGGGGCAGTAGTTCCCGTAGTCCGTCATGACTCCCCCTTTGTGGAGTGGGATAACCATTGTGGTGCGCCATTCAGTGGGCACAAAGCCTGGGATGAGGCTATGATTGAACATGATACTTAGGTAGGGTGCCAGTTCATTCTGTAGTTCATGTAGAACGCAGCCTGGGATATTGTCAGGCCCCACTGATGCTGTGTTCTTGGCTTTGAAGAGCGCATTTTTTACCTGTGCAGCCATGATTACAGGAACTTTGCATTCTTCAGGTATAGAGATGAAGAATGCATGTCCAGACAAACCCTGTCAATATAGCAACCCCCTCTAGGGGGTAAGAGGGGGATAAAGTTAGCACTGAACCTATCTGCCAGGATGTTGGCAATATCAGTTGGTTCTGTATATTTAGTGCCATTGTGCTGCAACTCAGAGCAGATCTGAGTGTTGCCATTGAGATTCTTGACATAGCTATAGAATGCGTTGTGGCTGTCTTTAGAGTCAGTGGCAATTTTGTTTTCGTAACTAGCTTTGGAGGATTATATGAGGAATCTCAGCTTCTTACTGAGGTTGACCAGGGAGTTCCTCCAGTCATGGGATTTTACTCTTTTTTGCAACAGTTTCTTTCTTCTGTTGTAAAGTTTGTTTATGGCAGAGGACCACCAGATTGGCTTCCTTTTTTGGAGGATAGTATCTTGATTCTATTAGGGATAGCATGATCCATGCAGTTGTGTAAGTGCTTATAAAGTGCATTTGTGTAGGATTCAGCAGTTGTACCTCTATTGTCTGTCTGCATGGGTGTCATGAAGTTTGCCACTTCTGCCTTAAGAAGTGTGAAGTTGGCTTTGGAGAAGTTTTTTATGGTGGTTTCCCTAATTGGTGGTGGGGTCGGGATGTGGATGTCTAGGGTGATTAGCTTGTGGTCAGATCTGACCAACGAGGAATTGACCTCTGGTGTGGAACATCAGTTGCCCATGTTGGTAATGACCAGGTCCAGGATATTGCTGCTCCTGGTGGGGGTGTGAATAAGTTGATTCAAGGCATTGAAATTTATGAATTCCAGAAAATGTTTAGCAAAAGAGTTGGTACATGAGTAGTTTTCCCAGTTAATGGTGGGGTAGTTGAAATCACCCATTATTAGGATGTTGGGTTGTATCCTAATACTTTCCAGTGTATCCAGTGTAGTGAAAAACATTGAGCAGCCTGTCTGCCCCTGTGGGAGTGGTTACTGACTTGAAACTGTAGTTTTATTGGCCATTCTGGGTCAATTCCAAAACTCCTTCATCTTCCTCTCTTAAAACCTGGTTGCCTCGTGGTTTTGGCATCTTTTCAGGCTTGTTGGCTGTTGGTGAAGCACCCACCAAGAGGAGAAAACGCTGAGAGAAGAAAGGAGCCACTTTTGAGACTTTAAGTATTTTTCCTCTGTTTATTTGCTAAGTTTTTCTGCATAGCCGCCTATTTTGAGCATTTTCTGGCTTGTTAAATTTGATTTCTGCATTAGTAACTGCATTTAGAGCAGAACCTAGAGCTGTTTACTGAATTTCCTGTTTGCACTTATTTTTAAAATTGTTTTTTTTCTCAAAACTTGCATTTTATCTGTCTTTGGCCTAGCACTCTTGTGTGGGGTCATTTACTGTACTGTTATAACTTGCTGATACTTGTTAACCTCTGCTATCTCTGAAAAAACAAAAAAACAAAAAAACAATCTTGCTTTTTTCCCACTTTTCTGAGATTTAAAAAAGTTCATTTACAGGCTTGATGTTCTTGAACTGTTTGTAAGTTTCTGTGAGGCCATTTTTTGCTTGGGCTAAAGGAAAGTCTCTCTGTTGATCAGTGGCAGTGAAAAACATTGAGCAGCCTGTCTGCCCCTGTGGGAGAGGTTACTGACTTGAAACTGTAGTTTTATTGGCCATTCTGGGTCAATTCCAAAACTCATTCATCTTCCTCTCTTAAAACCTGGTTGCCTCGTGGTTTTGGCATCTTTTCAGGCTTGTTGGCTGTTTGTGAAGCACCCACCAAGTGGAGAAAATGCTGAGGGAAGAAAGGAGCCACTTTTGAGACTTTAAGTATTTTTCCTCTGTTTATTTGCTAAGTTTTTCTGCATAGCCGCCTATTTTGAGCATTTTCTGGCTTGTTAAATTTGATTTCTGCATTAGTAACTGTATTTAGAGCAGAACCTAGAGCTGTTTACTGAATTTCCTGTTTGCACTTATTTTTAAAATCATTTTGTTCTCAAAACTTGCATTTTATCTGTCTTTGGCCTGGCACTCTTGTGTGGGGTCATTTACTGCACTGTTATAACTTCCTGAGACTTGTTAACCTCTGCTATCTCTGAAAAAACAAAAAAACAAAAAAAAATCTTGCTTTTTTCCCACTTTTCTGAGATTTAAAAAGTTCATTTACAGGCTTGCTGTTCTTGAACTGTTTGTAAGTTTCTGTGAGGCCATTTTTTGCTTGGGCTAAAGGAAAGTCTCTCTGTTGATCAGTGGCAGTGAAAAACATTGAGCAGCCTGTCTGCCCATGTGGGAGTGGTTACTGACCTGAAACTGTAGTTTTATTGTCCATTCTGGGTCAATTCCAAAACTCCTTCATCTTCCACTCTTAAAACCTGGTTGCCTCGTGGTTTTGGCGTCTTTTCAGGCTTGTTGGCTGTTGGTGAAGCACCCACCAAGAGGAGAAAACGCTGAGAGAAGAAAGGAGCCACTTTTGAGACTTTAAGTATTTTTCCTCTGTTTATTTGCTAAGTTTTTCTGCATAGCCGCCTATTTTGAGCATTTTCTGGCTTGTTAAATTTGATTTCTGCATTAGTAACTGTATTTAGAGTAGAACCTAGAGCTGTTTACTGAATTTCCTGTTTGCACTTATTTTTAAAATTGTTTTTTTCTCAAAACTTGCATTTTATCTGTCTTTGGCCTAGCACTCTTGTGTGGGGTCATTTACTGCACTGTTATAACTTGCTGATGCTTGTTAACCTCTGCTATCTCTGAAAAAAAAAAAAAAAAAAATCTTGCTTTTTTCCCCACTTTTCTGAGATTTAAAAAAGTTCATTTACAGGCTTGCTGTTCTTGAACTGTTTGTAAGTTTCTGTGAGGCCATTTTTTGCTTGGGCTAAAGGAAAGTCTCTCTGTTGATCAGTGGCAGTGAAAAACATTGAGCAGCCTGTCTGCCCCTGTGGGAATGGTTACTGACTTGAAACTGTAGTTTTATTGGCCATTCTGGGTCAATTCCAAAACTCCTTCATCTTCCTCTCTTAAAACCCTCTTTTGCGTGGTTTTGCGCATTTTTGAGCATAGCGCAACAACGGGCAGAGCCGCCTAATTGGATTTAAACTATTCCTGGCTCCACAAAGTCTGCTCTTCACTTTTTCCCTTAGAACTGCTCTATCTCTCAATTTAAACACCATATTCTCATTCTAAGGCCCTTCACTGGTCCAATTAAGTAAGCCTACAAGTTAGCACTATTAAACCATAAGCACTACTTACTCTTATACTCTCTACGATTACCCTGTCCTCTATTTGTCCATCTTAAATTCAGTTTCCCTCTTACTCTAGCATGTCCAAAGGTCAGTCAATGGTTTCCTCTCCAGTCCAGCTGGTGAATCTGGGAATTTTGAGGCAATGTTACAACTGTCTCATGTACACGCACAACCCTCTCCTCCTCCAAACAGGTTCAAATATATGTGAGAGATGCAACTATTTAGCCAAACTGGAGGCTGAGCTCTCTCATCTCAAAACTGGTGTAACCAGTCAGGAGGAGAAGGTAACCTCACACAACACAATTCCAGTATCACATAGTCCCACCACATCAGCGAACCAAACACATAAATACACAAAAACATACTCGGAGGCTCTAAATAAAAATCTACCTAAGCAACAGAGACCTCCAAAGCAGACATCCAAGCAAATGCTACCTCAAAACAAAACACACACAACACATAACCCACAAAGTCAGTGTGCCAAGCAGCCACAGCCCTTAAGGCTGAATAACACACCTGATACTCTTATTATAGGTGACTCTATTGTCAGACACACTGATGTCCCGCTCACCAGGCTGAATAAAGAGAATGTCACAGTGAGCTGCCTGTCAGGCACTAGGATCCGCCACATAACGCAAGCACTCAGGTCATTCCAAAGCAAATACAAATATGACTCAGTCATTGTACATGCTGGTGTGAATAACCTGAGACGTACCTCCCTGGACTACATGAAAAGAGACATAGAGGAGCTCTCTGATCATGTAGCCCAGGCTGGTATGACCCTGACCTTTGAGCAGCATCTTACCCTCACCTAGAATGATGCCACAGTACAAAGACAAAATGATCGATTTTAACAATTGGCTAAAATTTTGGTGTCATTCAAAGGGGATCCAGTGTCTGTCAGCCTGGGATGACATGCTTGACAAGCCACATTGCTTCACTAGGGACGGCTTGCACCTGTCACCACTGGGCTTTCAGATATTGGCAAAGGCTCTTGCCACCCCCATAGTGCCTTTTTTAGGCAAGGCTCAAAAGTCAAACCCACCCCCATAGACAGCACAATGAACAAGAAACTAAGGGTAATGCTGCTAAACGCCAGAAGTCTTAACCTCAAGATGCACACACTCAAAGCTCTCCTCAGTATGGAGAACATCGATATCTGTGCAGTGACAGAAACCTGGTTCAAGGCTCCAGAGAGCACCCCAGCACTACCAGGCTATACCTCATGTCATGCTTTTCGGCCCCAAAACCCAGACCGAACCACAAAAGGAGGGGTAGTTTCCATATTTATCAAGGATATCCACACCTCCAGGTTAGTGGCATTGCACCTAAGTATTGGAGACCATCCATGTGCAACTAACAGTGGGCAAGACTGCTTTTCAGTTTATAGCATCCTACAGACCACCCTCTCAAAGTCAGGAATCCCATTCGGCTTTCCTGAAAACATTGGAGAACATGAAGATCTCTCCGAACACCATTATATTGGGCGACTTCAACTACCCAAACATTGACTGGAAGCACTACTCAAGCCCCAGCACCTTAGCCCAAAGATTCCTGGAAATTATAAACTCAAATGCTATGGAACAATTAGTCACCACTCCCACAAGAGGGGACAACATACTAGACCTGATCATTACCAACATGGGGACTCTATGCTCCACACCAGAAGTATATCCCTCATTGATAAGATCAGACCATAAATTAATTTCACTGGATGTCCACATCCCGACCCCACCCCCAGCCCAGAAAACCACAGTGAAAAACTTCTCAAAAGCGAACTTCTTACTTCTCAAAACTGAAGTGGAATCCTTCAAGGCCCCAGGGCCAGTGGAAACTACAGCCCAAACTGCAGAATCCTATATAAATGCATTCTACGGACATCTCCAGGAATGCATGGATCATGCTATCCCAAACAAAACCAAGACCCAATCATCCAAAGGCAGGCGTCCAGTCTGGTGGACCCCTGCCATAAATAAACTGTACAACAGAAGGAGGAAGCTACTACATGATAGAGCAAAATCCCTAATAGGGAAGGCATCTCTGATCAGTACTAGCAAAAAATTACAATCTCTCATAAAATCCTCCAAGGCCAGCTTCAAGAGAAAAATTGCACAGGACACCAAAGACAATTATAAGGCTTTTTTCAGTTATGTTAGAAACCTGGGATGCAACTCCCAGACTTGTTCTGAGTTGATTCTAAATGACAAAAAATACACTGAACCCACAGACATCGCCAATATCCTGGCAGACAGGTTCAGTGCAAACTTCTCCACCCCCTCCCCCCCAAAAGAGCAAATATCTATCCCGTCAGAGGGCTGCCTCCCAAACATCTCAGATGCTCAGGTGAAGGCTGCCCTCTCCAAAGCAAAAAACACTGCTTCCATGGGACCAGATGGCATCCCAGGTTGCGTCCTACATGAACTACAAGAGGAACTAATCCCTCAAATAAAACAGCTATACAATCTCAACCTCACTACAGGATATGTGCCCACAGAATGGTGTACAGCAACAGTGGTCCCACTCCACAAAGGTGGAGCATCTACGGACCCTGGAAACTATCGCCCCATAAGCCTGACTAGCTTAGTCTGCACGGCTATGGAGAGGATCATCATGGAGCTCATAAACAAAGACATTGGGGACCTACAGACACTAGATCCTACCCAGTTCGGCTTTGTCAAGGGCAGATCCTGCCTTTTGAACTTGGTTGACTTCTTTGAAACAGTCACCAAAGCCATAGATGAAGGGAAGGTAGCCCACACAGCCTATCTGGACCTTGCAAAGGCATTTGACACAATACCCCACTCGGGCATCATAGATAAGCTATCCAGCTTAAATATAAACCCCTATGTCACAAGATGGGTCGCAAACTGGCTCAAAGACAGAACCCACAGAGTGAGAGTTGCTGGAGCCATGTCAGACTCAAAACCGGTCACAAGTGGCATCCCACAGGGTTCTGTCCTGGGACCACTCTTGTTCGGTATATACTTTTCCAAGGTACAGGCAAACGTGGGAGGACTATGGCTCACCAAGTTCGCAGACGACTGCAAACTGGGCGCCATAATCAACTCTCCAGCTGACACAAACATCCTTCAAAAAGGTCTCACAGAGACAGATAACTGGTGCCAGTGCCATGGTTTAAAGCTAAATGCCAAAAAATGTATAGTCATACCCTTTGGCAAAAACAATGTGCCCACAAATTACCACATAGGCGGAAACCCATTAAGTACAGAGAAAGTTATTAGGGACCTGGGGACCCAAGTTGATAGCAATCTCTCCTTTGAAAACCACATTGCCAAAGTGGTTAGAAAGTCCTTCTATACAGCCCACCTCATCACGAAGGGTTTCACATCTAGATCAAGAGAGGTAATCGTGCCCCTTTATTCATCCCTCATCAGGCCCATCATAGAATACAATGCCCCTTTTGGGATGTACCTTACCCGACACCTGCAGCAATTAGAAAGACCCCAAAAGTATCTCACCAAGAAGATCAAGGGTCTCAAACAGATGCCATATACTGCTCGGTTAAAAAAACTTCAGCTCTACTCAGTTGCATACCGCCTACTTCGAGGCGATCTATGCCTGACATACAAAGCTATGTCAAATCCAGTATTAATGGACATGCTCCACTTCAGTAAATCTAAATCCCTTAGAGCCACACGCTCGAGGGACTTGAACCTCAGCACAGAAATAAATAGAACTTGCTGGAGGGACAGGTTCATAACCCAGAGGCTCCCTTCGCTCTGGAATAGAATTCCAGTTCATGTGAGGCAGAGCACCTCACTGAATCTCTTCAAGAAGAATCTCGATAAGTGGATGGGGGATCGTAGGTTTTTCCCAGGGATTACTCCCGTGTCACTATTAGACAGAGGCACAGTAAACTAAACCTTAAAAAAGGGCACAGTATACTCAAATCAAGGGGTGGTGTAAGCCATACAGAATCGGGCTAGGCTTATAATTGCCCCAGGGCAGATAGCCTAGTATGAACCTATGAAGAAATGAGGAGTGGGAATCCTGGTGCATGGTGGGAGTCTGTAGCAAGCTACAATTTGGATTGTGGTCTTGCCCAGAGTTAGTTGCACTTGGATAATCTCGGATGCATTATGCTGTGCAACTAGCCTGGAGGTGTGGATATCCTTAATGAATATGGACACGCCTCCACCTTTAATGCTTCATTCTGGGTTAGGTGGCCAGTAATGCTGGGGTGCTCTCAGGATCTTTGAACAAGGTCTCTGTCACTGCACAGATATTGATGTTCTCCGTTTTAAGGAGTGCCTCGAGTGAGTGAATTTTGAGGTTTAGACTTCTAGCATTGAGTAGCATTACCCTCAGATTTTGCTTGCTTGTACCTGTTATGGTGGTGAATTTGTTATTTGAACCTTGCCTAAAAAAGGCACTATAGGAGTGGCAAGAGCCTTAGCCAGTATCCGGTATCCCAAGGGCGACAGGTGGAGGCCATCTCTGGCAAAGCATCGTGGTCTGTCGATCATGTTGTCCCAGGAAGACAAATACTGGATCCCCTTAGAATGACACCAGAAGCTTAGCCAATTGTTGAAGTCAATCATTTTGTTCTTGTACTGTGATATCATTCTGGGTGATGGCAGGATGCTACTCAGGGCTAGGGTCATACTTGCCTGGGCTACAAGATGGGAGAGCTCCTCCATGTCTCTTTTCATGTAGTCTAGGGAGGTACGTCTCAGGTCATTCACACCAACATGGACAATGACAGTGTCATATTTGTACTTGTTGTGAAGTGACCTGAGTGCATGCGTTATGTGGTGGATCCTGGCACCTGACAGGCAGCTGACAGTAACTATCTCTTTGTTTACCCTGGTGAGTGGAACATCAGTGTGCCTGACTATAGAGTCACCTATGACTAGAGTGTTGGGTACATTGTTATGCCTTATGGGCTGTGGTTGAGTGGCACACTGAGTTTGTGGGCTATGTGTCATTTGGGTTGTGTTGGGGGGTGGGGTTTGCTTGTGTTTCTGCTTTGGAGGTCCCTGATGCTTGAGCAGGTTTTTATTGAGAGTCTCCATTAATGTAGGTGTGTGTTTTGTGTTTCTATGTGTGTGTTTTGGTGGTGTAGGTTTTGAGAGACTATGTGATGAGTGTGGTGTGGTGCAAGTGTTTACTTTCTTCTCTTAACTGTCTAGTCCAGTCTTGGGTGAAGAGAGCTTTGCTTCCAGTTTGGCTATATAAGTGCATCTCTCACAGGTTGTAGTGTTGGGTGGTAGGAGGAGAGGGTTGTCTGTGTACATGAGGCAATTGCTGCATTGCCTCAAGATGCTGAGATTCATCAGGTATACAGGAGAAATCACCGGGAGCTGACCCTTGGTTCTTATTTATTAAGTACTAAAAACTGCTTTCCTCTAGACAAGTGAGGAAAGTTGAGTGCTGTAGTAATTTGCAGGCTTATTTAGTGCTTACAATGAGTTCTGAACAAGTGCCGAGTTCAAAGAAACAGATTTTAGTGCTGAAACTAGAAAACTGGCTAGTTCTAAGAAACAAAATTAAGCTAGAATACTATGTGGGCACCTACATAGCTTTATGGCCTCATTAATACTCGACATGACAACATCAACCCTCTCAAGGTAGGCTGAATGCTTGTGGTGGACAACAGCAATACACAACCCACAGACTTGGTCGCTAGATTGGCCATACAGACTAAAGCAGGAGCATGCACCAACCTGGCATCAAGTCAGCCTTTGTCTAATCAATCATATAAGGTCACAGGTGGAGTACTGTAAGGCTAACTATGAGTACAAATTGGACACATCCACCAAGGCCAATCAAAAGGCCATCTTAACATATGTCTGCAATCTCTGAGGCCACAAACCAACCAACCATGTAATGGTGGCTAATCAGACCACATACACACACAACATAGCTATAGGCAACCTGCTGCAGATAGGCTTAGGGCAAACATCACCCCTCTAACTCAGCAGCACTATAGCTGGATATGCACAGCACCCACACCCCTACCATCATCACCAGTGAGCAGGTACATATTGCCTATGAAAGGCAACAAACATAAGTATCCATGGCACCTTATAACATCCCTGTCTGCATCCTACATGAACTCAGGCATGTGCTCTCAGCTCCATTACACACCGTAGTCACACCAAGCCTTGGCACCATCCACACCACATCCACGTGGAAGATGGCTAATGTCATCCCTAGACACAGACATGAATAAGGAGTACAGGAGTAGGAAATTAACTAGCCCTCATTGGGGAGAATATGACACATCAGGACCTGCAGTGCAATGCAAGCAGATACAGCACTCATACTGTACAGGGGTATGGTGTGGTTGTGAGTGGTGGCTGCTGCTATTCAATGTAGATGTGCAGGTTCTGTACATATGGTTGCCAAATGTATGAGGTCCTGCGATGGGTCTCCCTTGTTATGTCTCCCAGGTGAAATGTCGTATCAGCAACGGTCAACTTTCCCAGCGGCTGATACAAATGTAATCATAGAAGCCATGCTTATTATTTTTTAACCTTTTAGGTATGAAGTGTTCCTTTAAGGCTTTGGTTGGGTAGTGATTGGCTAGGTTTCATGGTTATTATGTGATTGGATATGATGTGTATTTGACATGGGGGAATGCATTTTATTTTTATCCGAACAAGTTTTACTATTGTGTAAGACGAAAAGTGCTTTATTTGTCAAATAAAGTCTATTTCTTATCTTTGAACTTGGTTCCTGGTTGGATTATTCATGTACCGTGTGCCTGCAGCAACAAAGCCGTTTTTCAGCTTTTCTTCTTTTTTTTCCGTGGTTTGTTTTTGTTTGCACTTATCTACATGCATGTGTCAGGTCAGATTGCAGTTGTGGATGGGGTTTTCTAATGCACAAATATGCACATCTATGGTGAAGGACAGCAAACTGTGTAGTATTGGGGGTTGTACTGTAAATGTGCAGATATGCTGCATCCATCCTGTACCAATGCCACATGTGGGTCTGCTGACCATAATCCCCTCACAAAACTACCTGGGTCCCTCCGGTCTGCATGAGGGACAGCAGCCTGCAGCTGGTGAGTATGCAATTGTATGCTGTGGTTTGCCAATACCCCAGGCATGTGAAGGCCATGCAATATACCATGCACGCAACTGTTACTCATAGGCATATTGCTTTATGTGCATGTTCACTTGTGTTGGTGTCAACTGCATTGCATCATAGTGGTCACCACAGGGGCCTATCTGATGAGAGTGCATCATCCCTGTAGCATAACTCATGGCCTGTCAGTGCAAGATTTCTGGACAGAGAGTAAATAAGTGGGTGGACAAACCACCTAAGGTAGGGACATGTGTGAAACATTACTGTCATATAGTGGATATAAACAGTGTACACACTCCTGTTAAAATGCCAGGTGTTTGTGATGTATATGCAAACTGAGACCACAATATGTCAGTCCTCATATTTTCCAAACTGTAATGTGACCTATGACATTAACAATTCCCTGTACAAACAATCAATCTGTTGGCCACAAAATATTGAGTATACAAACGTCACAATATGCTGGATGCATATGTGTGCACACCCTTCAAATAATATGTTATTGCAGCAGCTTGTGATTTACTGACAGCATACAGTCTGCTTGGGTACACACCAGCCATCAAGTAAAGGAACTCTGACTAACACCAAATAACAGTCTGCTGTCCAAGTGGGGTAATCGTGACATTTGCTCAGTTGCCTGCAACAGCAATAGCCATGACTTGCAGAGAGTGTACAAAGCAGCAAAGGGATCTCATATTCGAAAGCTATCAGTCAAGAGTAGGGTACAACATTACCACAGCATTGCATACACCATGGAATACAGTGGAGACAGTTGTCAAAAGGTGGATTGAATATGGGACAACAGTGCTGTTGAAAAGAACCTGCTGTCCCCCCAAAAATGATGACAACACATGTCAAGACTTGATCAGGGAGGTTTCCAGGGGACATACAGCAACATTTGCAGGAACCTCTTGCTAGTGCTGGTGTTCTGTACTACCTGTAAGAACTCTCTCCCATATTCTGCATACATCTGGCCTATGGGGTAGGGTCAGAAGATGGAAGCATTTACACACACCAAAAACATCCAGGGGTGGATACAAATTGCTATACAGCACATCAAGTCTCCCAAAGGCAGGTGTGAAAATGTGTTATGGTGTAATGAGAGTAGAGATTGACCTCACAGCCACAATATCAACAGGCATGTGTGGTGCATGAGCAATACCTCTCATAACCTGAAGACTAACATCCCCATGGTGAATCACACTGCTGGCAGTGACCTGCTGTGGGGCTGCCATTCCACAGACAGAACAGGGCCTGTAGTCACGATGGTGGGAATTCTGAACATTTCCTAATAACACCCACTTCTGCCCTAAATCCATCAGCCGTTTGCAAGAATGCTGAGGATGAGGAGATGTGTCAGCTTTCAACATGACAAAGAACTGAAGCATACATCCAAAGCTACCTAAGAATGGCTCCACCTGAGCACAAACATGGTTATGGATTTTCACAGCAAGAGCCTAGACCCACACCAGATTGAAAACCCCAGTGTGACCTGATGAAGGCTGTGCACATGAGCTGCCCTTGCAATCTGTCAGAATTGGGTGAGCTTTGCATGGAAGAGTGTACAGATAATGCCAAGTCAGGATGTGCCATGCTGATAGACACATTCACAAGAAGAGTGAATGCTGTAAGCCACTTGCAAGGTGCTTCAACAACTTATCATTTTAAGAGTGTGCATACTTATGCGATCACAATTTTGTACATATTGCAGTCATATTTTACACGTAACACATGTGTTTGTTTATTGATTGGATTGCACAGGCCTTATGTCACATGGAAGATGGGTGACATACTTGAATGCATTATTGTGGTCTCGTCTTGTATATTACAAGAGCATGGCATGTTAACAGGGCTGTGTACACTTATCATATCCACTGTAAGCCTACAAGGCTGGTAGTGTAACAGGAATTGTGTGACCATACATTCACTGCTCGTTTGGAGCTCTGACGCTCACATGTATGTCATTAATCAGCGATGTCACTCCTCAGATAATCCCACTTATGTAACAGAGAAACACAGCAGTTATGAGAACTAGAGCAAACATATGAGCCAGACCTCTACACATCCTGTGAGGATATGTACAGTTGTGAAATATGTTCTGTAGTACTTGCCACTGTGCTATACAGGTGAACAGCAATGATGTGTACATGGGTACAGTCTGTGCTGGGGAACGGCCATCACATACCAACACTAATCGCATGTCCCAGAGCTCTATATTGTCAGTTACATGTAGTAAAACTGGCTGCAACGCATGATGTTGAGGGCCCTGTGTCATGCATGTCACCATGTGGGTAATGTGTGGTCTGTGTAACATATTTTTGCCACCTCACCTGTAAGTGTGTGTGTGTGTGTGTGTGTGTGTGTGTGTGTGTGTGTGTGTGTGTGTGTGTACCAACTAACATCAAAGTGCAGGTATTAATGTACATATATTGTCTTCCCCTCACAGGTGGCAATGGGGTTTGGGTCCCTCCCCTTTTAGAAAATGATGTCATTATCTCTGCAGACTCTGACAATGATGATGGGAATAGTCAAGTACAGGTGGGGTTGTCAGGGGCTGAATCTGTGCCATTG
The DNA here is from genome assembly GCF_019279795.1 of Protopterus annectens. NCBI lineage: Eukaryota > Metazoa > Chordata > Ceratodontiformes > Protopteridae > Protopterus > Protopterus annectens. The sequence continues at coordinate 1,468,593,697 of NC_056732.1, read as the reverse complement.
GTTGGCATCCCACTCTTGTGCATACCATCACTGCACACAGTGACAATGCCCACTCATATCCTGTCACCAGTGGCCACAGATGATGGACAGTTGGCAGGCAGGTGGTGGCATTGAACAGGCTAGTGTGGTGACTATGGTAGGTATGAGTGTAGACACTGGCCATAGCCAGAGTGCAGGCAAGGTCCCACACAGACAGATGGACAGGGGTGCTTGCAGAAGGAATGCAGCTCATTGCGCCACTGTTGCAAGTGCCACAGAAGGAGTCATCAGACGCAAGTTCCAGGCTGTCATGGATGCACAGGCACATAGTGAACACCACAACAAACAAATACTCAGGGTAGTGGGTGCAACTCTCCCTGATGTATGTGGTGACATACATGACCTTGTTGCAGCCACATGTCAAAATACTGAGGTCATTAATAGACAGTGGGGTGAGCCCTTGGCAATCCCTGACCATGGCATATCTGTGCTAGAGCATGTGGTGGGAGATGGGCATCTGCCACATGGATGTAAGTCATCACCAACAACAGCTGAGAGTGTATGGGGCTGTGCACCTTCCCACTCCCTTAGTGGAAGTGACAGCAACACTACCGAAGGGGAGCATGTGGTGTGGAGGGATGGGATTTCTTTAGATGTAGCATTTCTAATAGACTGGGTCAGACATGGCTTTGTAAGTCAGGCAGAGATCGCTTCTATGTAGGCGGTATGAACAGAGAATAGTTGGAGTTTTTTTAGTCTGTCCATATAGGACAAGTGTTTAAGGCCTAGGATCCCCTTTGTGAGGTACTTTTGTGGCCTCTCCAGTTGTTGCATCTGTCTAGTGAGGTACATGCCAAATGAGGCATTGTACTCGACTGGCCTAATGAGGGAAGAGTAGAGGGTGGCAATGACCTATTTCTTCATGGATGCAAACCCCTTAGTAATGAGATGTGCCACATACAAAGACTTTCTGACCACAGTGGCAATGTGGTGGTCAAAAGAGAGGTTGCTGTCAACCTGTGTTCACAGATCTGTTTTAAAACCTTCTGTTTTTGGTGGACTACCATTGATGTGGCAATTCATGGGAAATGTTTTTTTCCCAAAGGGGATGACAACACAATTTTTGGAATTGAGCTTAAGGCCATGGTTCTGACACCAGTCATTGGTCTCAGTGAGGCCTTTCTGTAGGATGTCAACATCACTTGTGGAGTTAATAATAGCTCCCACCTTTCAATTGTCTGTGAACTTTGTCAGCCAGAGTCCCTTTGTGTTGGCCTGGACTTCAGAGAAGTAGATACCAGACAGGAGAGGACACAGGACCGAACCCTGTGGGACTCCACTCTTGACCAGTCGGCAGTCTGAGTTGGAGTCAGCTACTTTCACACTGTGGGTTCTATATGTGAGCCAGTTTGCAACCCACCTAGTGATATAGGGGTTGATGCCTAGCTTAGTGAGTTTGTCTATGATTCCTGAGTGGGGAATGGTATCAAAGGCCTTGACCAGATCAAGGTAGACTGTATGAACCAACATGCCTTCATCCACAGCTCTGGTGACTGACTCAAAGAAGTCGACCCTATTGAGCAGGCATGATCTACCCTTCATGAAACCAAACTGTGTGGGATCCAGAGTTTGGAGATTCCCTATATCCTTGATTATAGGTTCATGATGATGTATTCCATAGCTTTGCATATCAGACTCATCAGGCTAATGGGGTGATAGTTCCCAGGGTTTGTAGTCACTCCTCCTTTGTGGAGAGGGATGACTGTAGCAGTGTGCCATTTGGTAGGGACAAAACCTGAGTTGAAGCTGTGATTGAGCAGGGCACACAGGTGAGGTGCCAGTTCACTTTGTAGTTCATGTAGAGCACAGACAGGGATAATGTCAGATCTCATAGAAGCTGTATTCTTGGCCTTAGACAGTGCTGTTTTAACCTGTGCAGCAGTAATACTGGGTGCTTGGTAATTTACTGGTATTGTGACTGGTCCTTTGGGGGAAGAGGGCTAAAGTTGGCTCTGAATCTGTCTGCCAGTATATTGGCAATATCTGTTGACTCGGTATAGGAGGTACCATTGTGCGGTAGCTCAGAACACATCTGAGTATTGCCGTGGAGATTCTTTGCATAAGTATAGAAGGCCTTGTAGTTGTCTTTACTATCTGCTGCAATTCTGTTTTTATAGCTAGCTTTAGAGGATTTGATGAGGGATCTCAACTTTCTGTTGAAGGTGATAAGGGTTTTTTTTACAGACTTGGGGCGGCAATGTATTCTGCATTCGTTTCCTCCTTCTGTTGTGCAGTTTGTTTATGGCAGGTGACCACCCGATTGGCTTTCTTTTTTTGGTGAAGAGAGTCTTGGTTCTATTGGGTATGATGAGATCCATGCATTTGTGTATGTGTTCGTAGAGTGCATTGGTGTATGATTCGGTGGTCATGCAACTATTCTCTATTTGCATGGGTGCTGTGAAGTTAGCCACCTCTGTTTCCAGAAAAGTTTTTCATGGCAGTTTCCCTTGCAGGGGGTGGGGTGGGGTGGGAGGGATATGGATTTCCAAGGTGAATATTTTGTGGTTGGATCTAATCAGGGAGGAGTTGACTACTGATGTACAGCAATGTTCACCCATGTTAGTAATGACCAGGTCAAGGATATTGCTACCTCTAGTGGGGGTAAGAATGAGTTGGTCCAGGGCATTGGAATTAATGAATTCTGGGTAACGCTGGGCAAGTGTATTGGTACATGAGTAGCTTTCCCAGTTAATGGAGGGGTAGTTGAAGTCACCCGGTATGAGAGAGTTAGGTTGGACCCTAACATTTTCCAGGGGGCTTAGGAATATGGAGTGTGAGTCTTGGGACATGGTTGTGGACCTATAGCAGGCTATGACCTGAATCACTGTGTTACCCAATGTTAGCTGCACCTGAAGTATCTCAGCTGCATTATATTGGACTACCAGTCTGTAGGTGTGTGCATCCTTTATGAATATGGAAACACCACTGCCTTTGGAGCTTTGGTCCAAAAGGGTGATGGGACATTTACAGGTTGATACACAAATGAAAATGGTATAACCCACACAGTATATGATTCTCACACCCACACACAAACAGTTGCTAGTACTGAGATTAGAACCACTACCTATCTAGTTATTTCTACTACAGTGTTGCACACTTATCAGACACTCCACAGAGTTTACGATTTCTCCTACTCCCAAGGTACTTCTAAGATGAATGACATCCGCAGTCCTAGTAAAGTCAGGTGATGGGAGGAGCCTCGTTGTTAAATAGAGGCCTGAACTTTATTCCAGCACAGAAAACAGTATTAACTGATTTATTAAAAGAGCTGAAGTTATTTTCTCGTAACCTAACACTTAAAACCATGTTTAAAAGAAATGTATTTGATAATATGTTTAAACAACCTAGTGCCTTTGTACCCAAGATACATCCCACAGTTGAAACTTTCACTAATGTGTGTGAACATGAAATTAGAGAGATGCATGCTAAAAATCTTCCACCTAGATTTTATAACTTGAGTAAATCAGAAACTGAAGCACTGTCAGAACTAAAGGATTCTCACAGCATTGAAATTAGGCCTGCTGACAAGGGGGGCAGTGTAGTAGTAATGAATAAGGTTTTTTATTACAAGAAAATGGTGGAACTTTTGAATGATACAGATACTTATGTTGAACTAAATGAGAGACAAGTACAAGGTATAATTGACAGGATATCTGTATATATTTTTGACTTATTGATTACTAATTATGTATCAGAGGAATTGTTTGACTACTTTCAGATAGAACATCCAACTATACCCATTATTTATGGTCTACCTAAAATTCACAAAGACATCACATAGCCTCCTATGAGACCGGTTGTATCCAGTAAAGGATGGGCCACAGAAGCCATCTCAATTTATATTGAACAAAATTTACAAATAGTCCTAAAATCATGTGAGACTATACTAAGGGATACAAAGGCATTTCTGCGACTGTTATATAATAAGACCAGGAATATTAATAGAAATTATATGTTTGTGACAATGGATGTCACTTCACTGTTCACAGTGATACCGAATACATGGGGTATTGAGAAAATACGTGATATTCTGACCTTGAAACAAGTTTTTCAAAGCACTAAGATTAATTTGATATGTGAGTTGCTTGATATTGTCATAGAAAATAATGTCTTTATATTCAATGACAAGTTTTATCTACAGAAAGTTGGTGTAGCAATGGGCACAGCTTGTGCTAACAGCTACGCCAACTTAGCATTGGCTGCATGGGAAAAAGATCATGTATTAAGTGCTAGCAATAAATATGCTGGCAAAATTGTATGGTATATACGTTTTGTAGATGACGTCTTCCTGTTATGGGATGGTACTAGTGAAGAGTTGCAAGAGATGGTGGAGTACTTACATAGCACCACTAAATTTTTAAGATTCACTAGTCAACATTCCAGGGACTCTATTGAGTTCCTAGATGTTTTGGTTAAGAAGACAGCGTTAGACGAACTTACAACAGGGATGTATAGAAAATCTACATGGAGAAATAATACCTTACATAAGACTAGTATGCATCCAACATTTGTACACAAAAATGTAGTGAAAGGACAATATATGAGAAAAAGCCGTTTACATAATACAGATGAAGGCTTTGTGAAGACAATGACCATATTAGAGAAAGACTTCTTAAACAGAGGTTATAGTAAGAAAGACATAAATGAAAGCTCTAAATATACCATTAAAAATAGGGATGGGAGATGTAAACCACTCTTCTCAAATACTATAGAAGATGTTAAAAGCAAGGAAGGTCATGATTTTAAATTAGATTCTTTATAACTTATTCAAGTGACATCAGAAGGTTCTGTAATATTTTTGAGAAGAATTGGAATGTTTTATTGTAGGATCCTGACTTGAGAGAATTGTTAGAAGATAGACCAAGCTTTTCTTTTAGAAATAAGAGGTCCTTAAAAAGGCAACTCTGTTATAAATCCAGAAACAATGAAAGAATGATTCTATCTGATAGGCAGGGGACTTTTCCTTGCAGAAATTGTACAGCATGTGACTATTTATATAATAAATCTACATTTAAACATCCTACACTAGGATTTATAATTGATATAGATTTTTATGCTGACTGCAGAACACAAAATTTGGTTTATTTTAGCTTTTGCACTGTCTGTCATGCCTTTTATATAGGCAAAACCAATAGGTGTCTAAAGGAAGGTATCCTTGAATACCTTAGAGATATAAGAAATAAAAAAGACACAAGTGCTTTAGCAAAACATGTGGAAGAAGAAGATAGGAAACATATTTTTAATTTGATGGTTTTAGAAATAATAAATAAAAGTAAGAGGGGAGGTGATATAAGGAATAAGGTTGAGGAAGCCGAACAAAGATGGATTTTACTACTTCAGGCAGATAGGTCTCCTGGATTGAACAATGCTGTTTCCTTGAAACCTTTTTTAAAATCCAGACCACTAAAACATTAAGTAATATGGATTATTACATAAAATGTGTCTGTTATATGTATATTTTATTTCATCTTATGCAGAATATAAGGCAAATTAATGTACTGATGTATGCAACTTTAATTAGTCTATGTCATAGTTCTATATGTGTCTTCATTGGTTGAACCATATTTTAAATACCAATGTTTTAACTGTTTTTATGAGTCTGAAGGAGCGATCAGCTGACTTAGATCGCGAAAGCGCTTACTCTTGTTTAATAAAGTGGTGTGAAACTGCAAGTGAACCGTTTCCTACCTTGACTATTACATCTCAGTTACAACTTTTGGTTTTATAAAGGGCACTACTGTGAAGCTGCAAGTGATTTATTTCCTGGCGTGGATTATTCCATTTTTATCTTCAGCTGTGGTCTAACCATTGGTCTTTTCATTTTTTTTTTCACTTGAGGTGTATACCAGGCGTTTATCCAGCTTTTATTTTCTTTCACGTGTTTGTGAGAGATTCCCCTTGTGATGTCCATGCACTGGCCCAGCAATCAAGAATCCTCAATCCTCACCACTAACACCAGTGAGGGGCATCCATATAGGGAAAGGATAATAAATACACACACAGTAAAGTACAATTTCCCTTAAGACCACACACAGATCACAATCAGTCTGGGGTGGTTTCTCCCTTTTTCTCCAGGTCCCTAATAAGACTCCCCACTGGCACATCTATAGGGTCCAGATCTCAGCCAAGTGGGCAAGCTAAAATGTCCCTCACCTTCTCTGTCCAACCAGTGCTTTGTGTCCCTGCCCAAGTAGCTGACACACACACACACTTTGAGATAAGAGTTATATACAACCACACAGACACTCCTGGAAAAGGCTGGCACAGGTCTTCCAGTTGTGCTCCTTTTTCCCAGACTTTACGGTAGTACCACTTGCCACCATCCACTAATATTTATCAGCTACCAAAAGGTCCTTATGAAAGGGTGTCCAATTATACTGTGCAATATTATTATCCAAATGTTAAGTGCAACTGAACAGTCGAGGCTTATTTGGAGTGACTTTGTACAGTATCACTATATATATGCAATGTACTCTAGAGATTAAATTATCTCTACACAAAACAGGCACAGCTGAAAGGTTTAAAAAATATTTAATAATAATTAATAAAAACACAAGACAATACTTCTTACTACACAGTGCTAGTCAAGAGTTCAGAGAGCACGGAGAAATACTTACAATAATACATTAGAAAAGTTCTGACATCAGTACAGAAAAAAGACTAATCTAATTAATCGTCCTATATCCTAGCTATATCTAAGAGAAAACACAGTTCTAAAATAAACTTACATATAGAATACAGGCAGAGTGCTGGTGAGTTGGATGTTCTCAAGACAAATGCTAAATGCCCTCATTCTTTCTGTCCTTAAATTGATAACACAGTACCACTGATTCATTTCAGATTACATCATTTCTTTCTGGTTCCCAGGCTAACAGAAACTCAGAGGTTAATAGCCCTTTTGATCTAGCAGCTGGTCAGGAAGCCAGAGCAATAAAAGAAATTATACATGCAAATTCTAGCAATTAACTCTGGTCTCAAAACAATAGCCAGAATTCCTTCATCCAGACATCTCAGCTCCAAGCTATGAGATCAAAGACAGTCATGAAATGCTTGACTTATCAGCTTTCTTACAGCAGAGTGCACTGTTAAATTTTTTCTTTCAGTTCAACATCCAATACAGTCTTTTCACATTTAAGAGAACAATCCTGTGGCTTATATTAAAATTTACAAATGGCAGAATTATCTACAAAATTCTATCTAGCTAGGCTGGCAGCCTTTACATATCTTCACAAATTCCCCCCTGAAGAACTCAAGCTAGTTTTTCAAGTGACCCTTGAGAAACATTGCTTGAAAGGGTTAGGTCTATCTGAGTTTACCTTATCCCATTCCCTGTCTTGACAGCCCATCTGCATTGGCATTGCTAATTCCACTGCGGTGCTGCACTGACATATATGCTTGCAACCCTAGGTTCCATCTTATCAACTTGGCATTCTGCTGGCTCGCTCTGTTTAACTATGTTAGAGGATTGTGATCTGTCACTACAGTGAATTTTCTTTCATACAGATAAGGCTGAAGTTTCTGCAGTGCTCACCCTATGGCTAGACATTCTTTTTCTACAGCTGCATAGCATTCCTGCCTGGGTTGAGCCTACAACTGAGATAAACCACTGTTTCCTCTTCTCCCTCTGAAAAAATCTGGCTAAGTACAGCCCCCACCCCATCGTTCAAAGCATACACCTGCACAGCAAATTCTTTGCTGTAATCTGGACTGGCTGACATGCTAGGGTTCACACTACCTTATCTGGCCTGTTCTTCCTTGTCAGGTATGTGAGGGGAGCAGCTATGATACTATAACTGGGGACGGACTTTCTGTAAAACCCTGCTGTCCCTAAGAATGCCCTTACCTGCATTTTGGTAACAGGTGCAGACCATGTCTGAATGGCTTCCATTTTGACAGGTTTTGTCCTGAGTTTACCACTCCTCACTCTATGTCTCAGGTAGGAGACCTCTGCCATACCCACCTGACATTTGCTGGGCTTAATGGTCAACCCTGCCCTCTGTATTCTTCCCAGCACCCCTGACATGTTGAAGGTGCTCTTGACATGAATAGCTGTAGATGGCAATATCATCTAGATAAGCAAGGGCAAACCCTCCTGCTCCTGCTAGGATGTGATCTACCAATTTCTGGAAAGTTGCTGGGGCATTTTTCATCCCAAAGGGCATCTTTGTGAACTCATACAAGCCAAAAGGAGACACAAATGCTGACTTCTGTCTAGCACTGGGAGTCAAGGGCATCTGCCGGTAACCCTTGGTAAGATCAATAGTTGTAAGATACTTATCCCCACCCAGCTGCTGTAGGCCCTCATCTGTACTGGGCATGGGGTAAGCATCTGACTCTGTGTGACTATTTAATTTCCTGTAGTCCACACAGAACCTGGTGCTACCATCCTTCTTTGGTAGCAGCACCACTGGTGAGGCCCAGGGACTGTTGGACTCTTGAATTACCCCTAGTTCCAACATCTCCTGTACCTCCTCCCTCAAAGTCTGTTTGACTCTCTCAGGCACCCTATAAGGGGGCTGCCTAATAGGCTTTTGGTGTCCTGTATCCACCTGGTGCTGCACCAGGTGGATGCACTCTGGTTTCACAGTGAACATGTCCCCAAACACATGTAACACTGCTCGGATTTCTCAAACCTGGGTAGGAGATAGCTGCTAGGACATTGCTACCCCTTCCACTGAGGTGTCAGTCTGAGCCTCACAGGAGAGATCAGTCACAAGATCTTCCTCGGACTCCTCCAGCAACCCACTGGAAATATTCAGCACAAAGGCCTCCCTATCATGGTAAGGTTTCATCATGTTAACATGGTACAATTTGCGCTCTTGACTCCTGCCTAGCAGTTCTACCATGTAGCTAACATCACTTACCTTTCTTACCACCTTGTAGGGTCGCTCCAAAGTTGCTTGCAGCTTGTTGTGTCTGAAAGGAATGAGAACCATTACCTGCTTCCCTACAGCATACTCTCTAGCTCGATCATTCCTGTCATACCATACCTTTTTTTGTTGTTGGGCTTCTGCCAGGTTCTCCTGGGCCAAGCTCATGAGTTCCCTGAGCCTTGTCTTGAGGTTTAGGACATATGGCACAACAGATGCCTTGTGCAATTCACACTCACCTTCCCACTCATCTCAAATTAAATCTAGAGGTCCCCTCACCCTATGCCCATAGAGCAACTCAAAGGGTGACAAACCTTTGGATTCCTGGGGAATGCCCATAGCATGGACTTGATTGTAGAGTTTAACCTCTTAACCAGACCATTTGTCTGGGGATGGAAGGGGGTTGTCTTCAGTTGCTTCACCACACAGTACTTACACAGACAAGCCAGCAGGTCTGACATGAAATTGGCACCTCTGTCAGTCAGTATTTCTTTTGGGAAACCTACCCTGCTGAAACACAGTTCTAAAATAAACTTACATATAGAACACAGGGAGAGGGCTGGTGAGTTGGATGTTCGAAAGAAAAATGCTAAATGCCCTCATTCTTTCTGTCCTTAAATTTATAACACAATAAGACTAATTAATTTCAGATTACATCATTTCTTTCTGGTTCCTAGGTTAACAGAAACTGAGATGTTAATAGCCCTTTTGATCTTGCAGCTGGTCAGGAAGCCAGTGCAATAAAATAAATTATACATGCAAATTCTAGCAATTAAGTATGGTCTCAAAACAATAGCCAGAATTCCTTCATCCAGACATCTTGGCTCTGAGCCCTGAGATCAAAGACAGTCATGAAATGCTTGACTTATCAGCTTTCTTACAGCAGAGTGGCTTACATTAAAATTTACAAAGGACAGAATCATCTACAAAATTCTGTCTAGCTAGGCTGGCAGCCTTTACATATCTTCACACCCCTATATCACCATATTGGAAGATATGCAATCTCCAGTGAAGATTGCACTAGCTGGTCAAGAGGAGAAGGGTCAACACCTACAACACACCATGTGGAACACATACCCCTAAAGAACACACAGTATCACAGCTCTGACATACAAACAATAACCACACACCCACCTTCACAGTGGCACTCAATAGACATTTACCCAAACAGTGGAGACCACAAAGACAGATGCACACTTGACCATGACAACACAGCACAAACCACATCACACAGATCTCACATACACAGTGTGCCCCTCAACCTAAGTTCCAAAGGCTAAACACCTTGCCTGATACAGTCATCATAGGTGACTCAATTGTGAGGCAGCCAGATGTGCCATGCACTGGTTTGAACATGGAGGAGGTAACAGTCAGCTTTCTGTCAGATGCCAGACTCCAGCACATAGCACACCCAGTCAGGTCACTCCATAACAACTACAAGTATCACTCTGTCATTGTCCATGTGTGTGTGGATGACCTGAGATGCACATCCATGGTCTATATGAAATGAGACATGGTGGAGCTATCAGATTATGTGGGCCAGGCAGGTATGGTAGTAGCCCTGAGCAGTATATTACTGTCACCCTGAATGATACCGCAGTACAAACAACAAAATCTTAACTTCAACAATTGGCTTATGTGTCTGGTGTCACTGTCATGGGAATCAGTATCTGTCTGCTTGGGATGACAAGACTGACAGACTGAAATGGCTTGACACATATGGCCTGCATCTGTCACCCCTGGGTTTCCAGGTACTGGCTAAGTGTCTTGCCACTCCTATAGTGGGTTTCTCAGTGGTGGCCTAGATCACATTGCAACTGTAACAGCTACACATATATGCAAACAGAGAGTCATGCTGTTCAACACTGGATATCTACATCTTGAGATGCAGCCACTCACAGCACTCCTCAAAATGGTAAACATTGTGGTGTAACAGAGACCTGTTTTACAGCAGCAGACAGCACCCCTGCACAACCAGCCTACAACTTATTTCAGACCTGTCAGCCCCAAAACATGGGCCACAGCTCCAAAGGAGATAGTGTGTCCATATTGATAATGGATATGCACATATCCAGAGCACTATCCCAGTATAATGCATCTGACATACGTCAAGTACAACTGACATTGGGTGGTTGTGCAGTCCAGGTCTTAGCCTGCTATAGGTCCACATCCATGTCCCTAGACTCCCAAGCCACATTCCTCAACACCCTGGAATCTATCAAGTCCAACCCAACACTCGCATACTAGGGGAGTTCAACTACTGGCCTAACACTTCCTGGAATACATCAGTTTCAATGCCCTGGACCAGCTCATACTGACACTCTGTGGAGGAAGCAGAATCCTTTACCTCTGTTGATTACCAACATATGGGGCCATTGTGTGACAACAGTAGTCAATTGCTACCTGGTCATATTAAACATAGAGTAATCACCATGGTAATCCACATCTCAAGCACTATCCCTGCAAAGGTAACCACCTTGGACAGTATCTCCACAGCTGAGTTTGGACTCATAAGAATAGAGGTGGCTAACTTTACAGAACCCATGCCAATGGAAAATACCTGCATGACTGTCAAATCATACACAAGTGCACTATACAAGCAAGCACATCAATGCATGGAACTAGCCATACCCAACAGAACCCTGGCATGCACCTCCCAACACTAGAAGTCAATCAGGTCATACCCTGCTATTAATAACCTGTACAACAGAAGGAAGACACTATTGCAGAAAAAGGTGGAATCTCAAGAGTGGTAGAACGCCCTTATTAGTTTCACCAACAACTTGAAATCCCTTATAGATTCATCTAAAGCTGTATATGATGGCAGAATTGCAGCAGACACTGACAACAATCACAAATACTTTGACAGTTATATCAAAAACCTCCACACCAATACCCAGATGTGTCCTGAGTTATTGCATGATGTTGGCAACATTCTTGCTAACACATTCAGTGCCAGCTTTATCCCTGTCTTCCCCCCTAGGGGAATGCTCAGAATGGCAGAGGAATGCCAGCCAGCCAGGGGTACTCCTCCTAGGTTATACCTGTATTGTCCACAGGCGAGAATACAGCTTCCATGGGATCCCAGATAATCCCAGGCTGTGTTCTACATAAACTACAGAGAAACCTGGCAATACCTCTGTGTGCTCAGTTCAGCCACAGCCTCACCTCAGGATTTGTCCTTCCCAGATGGCACACTGCTACAGTCATCCCTCTCCATAAAGGTGTAGGAACTACAGACCATGGGATTTATCAGTCCATTAGCCTTTTATGTGTGATATGTACAGCTATGGATGGCTTTATCAGGGACTTGACAGACAAACATATAGGTAATCTCCTAACTCTGGACCCCACACAGTTTGGCTTTGTGAAAGTGAGATCATGCCTGCTTAACCTGCTTGGCTTCTTTAAGTCAGCCACCAGGGCTGTATATCACAGTAAGGCACTGCATACAGCCTACATCAATCTGGCCAAGCCTCTTGATACCATTCTTCAGTCAGGAATTATGGTTGAACCTACCAAAGTAGGCATCAACCCCTATATCTCTAGGGGGGTTACAAATTGGCTCACAGATAGAACACACAGTGTGAAAGTAGCAAGGTCCAAGTCAGAATGCCAGTCAGTCATGGGTGGGGTCCCACAGAGATCAGTCCTGGATACTCTCCTGTTCAGCATGTAGCTCTCAGGACTCCAGGCAACACAAACGAACTCCGGCTGACCAAGTTCACAGACAAGTGCACTCTGGGAGCCATCATTAATTTCACAAGTGATACAGACATCCTACAGAAAGGTCTCACTGAGACCACTGACTGGTGTGGAAACCATGGCCTGTAGCTTAATACTAGAGAATGCATCATCAGCCCCTTTGGTAAAATCTCAGTTCCCACTAATACCACATCGATGGGTGCCCACTGAATACTTTAGGTGTTATTAGAGAACTGGGGACACAGGTTGACAACAGCATGCCCTTTAACCACCACATTGCCACTGTGGTCGGGAAATTCCTCTACGTGGCACATGTCATTGCCAAGGGTTTTGCATCCAGGAAGAAAGAGGTCATCATCTCAGTGTAGTCTTTCCTCATTAGACCACTCATCACATATAATGGCCCATTTGTCATGTACATCTGCAACAGCTGGAGAGGGCACAGAAGTACCTCACAATGAAGATTCTATGCATTCAACACCTGTCCTACACAGACAGACTCAAAAGACTCCAGCTATTCTCTGTCAATTGTCACCTACTTAGAGGCGATCTCTGCTTGACTTGAAAAGCCATGTTTGACCCAGGTCTTTTACAACTGCTACATCTAAACACATCCCAATCTCTCTGCACCACACACTGCAGGGACATCAACCTCATTACCACAATCAACCCCATTGCAGAGAGATCTTGATGAGTGGATGGGTAATACAAAGTTCACCCCAGGGATCAGTACAGTGGTTCTACCTGCTGGAGGCACTGGTAACTAACATCGGGTGGCACAATGGCAGGGCACATCTATGGCCTAGGCTTGTAATGGCTCCAGGGCCATTAGGCTAGTACACAGATATGTACATACCTATCAATCTCTTAGAGCAAGACATCTGGACAAAGCCACAAATAAAAGTGGGAAAAAGGCCCAAAAATAGGGACACTTTTCAAATATTCCTCCTACAAACTTAGAAAGTGTATAGAATAACAGGTCTGGCATCAGCAAGACATGTCTGAAGGTTTTAAATTCTGAAACTCATATGTCTGTCATTATTTTCTAACTTTGATCATTACTTATTTGTCACTACTTTGCCAGAAAAGCATAAGTTTATCAGAAATAGACCAAAATTATGAGGCAGACATCTGGACATTGTGCAAAAATCTGTACAGTTGAGAGGTATGCCTATGTACCTATAAGGGGGGTGACATCAGCATGAGTGATAAAGTAGGCCAGTGGGTGGGTAACTTATCAAATTGCTTCTTTATACAAGCATACACACACATTTGCTGGACTTGAGAATAGAGCCCCTCTCTGCCTATCTCTTTGTACTACAGGGTTACACAGTTATCACATATGCTACAGAGCTTGCCAGCCTTACAACTGACCAAAAGTGCTGATAAGGGGAATGACATCAGCAGGCTTGATAAAGTAGGCTTGTGGGTGTGAGACATATCAAAATACGTCTTCTTACAAACATAGAAACACACTCATTTGCTATATCTGAGATGAGAACCCCTGTCTATCTAGTGATTTGTACTATAGTGCTATGCACTTATCACACATGCTACAGAGCTTACTGAGCTGACAGCTGGCCAAAGGTAACAATAAGGAGAATGACATCAACAGGAATGATACACTGGGGCACTGGGAAGTGTTGTGGGTGTGAATGGCCTAAAACTGTTTCACCTACAAAAAAAACAAACACACACAACCTACAGTCACATGCATGATTTCCTTCATGCTGTAGTACACTTCTACATGTTGTAGTTACTTAAGCATGTACTGTACACTGAGCCAAACATTCATTATTTCTTCTGCCCCCACAAACTTGGTTACTAAAGCTGTGAGCATAGCAGTGTGTGCTTCTCTTTGCCCTTGGGGAATTCACAACAGACATATTTCTCTGCAGCTGAATGTCACTTCAGCCATGTGTCCCCAACCAAATATACCACAGGGAAATGTCTTGCTGCCTAGGAGCCTGAACCCATTAAAATGATTTCACACACACATACACACACACATGCACACACACACACACACACACACACACACACACACACTTGCCAATATTGAGCTTAGAACCTTTACTTATCTAGTTATTTGTACTATAATGTAACACAGTTATCGCATGCGCTACAGAGCTTATAAGGGTGATCGGTTTGCAGTACTTTTAAGGTGAATGACAGCAGCAGATGTTGTGAAATAGGGCAATATGAAGTGTACTGATTGTAAGAGTCTCCTAATACTTGGACCTATGGAGACGCGCACACACACACACACACACACACACACACACACGCACACACGCACACACGCACACACGCACACACTCACACACACACACGCAGATGTGATATTATAAACTTAACCTCAGTACTGCTATACAATGGGGGTCACCTTTTATGCTAGCACATACAACTGTTTACAACTGGTATGCCACTGTCCACAGTAGGACATCACTGTATGCCATTCAAGGTATCCGTGTGTGTGACTCACTCTGTCTGTGTCCCCGTATGTCTCCCTCTGTATCTCTGTCTGTCTCTCAGTTCCCCACATCTATGTGTATGTATGCTTGACATATGTTATCTATTGCCCATATATATGTGTGTATATCTGACACAACAGATGCAGATATATCACATATGGGCCACTTACAGCTAACTGAGGGTATTCTTGTCTGATGTGTGTGTGTGGGGACAGTGGAGGTGTACATAACTGTCTGTAAGCACGGACAGATATACACAATGCAGTCATATATTCCAGTGTGGGTTCCAACATGTCCTGTGATTCTCCAAATGTAGGAGCATGCCCAGTGTAACCTTCTATAGTTAGGGTGGGACTCTATTCCAGAGATAGGTGTACTCCAGTCCAGGGTGTTGTGTGCCACAGCCATACCTCTCAGGAGTACACAGCTGTTTTGTCAGGGTACTTGTTTTGTTTAGCAGACATTTTCTGACATATCCTTAGTCTGTAACTGCAATGAGTTGTATCAGTATCTAGTGGCAGACATTCTCAGATCATTACAGTGCTTTACCAGAGGAATACTAGTTGTATGATGCACAGACCAATATTATGAGGGCAGGGCAGCTATGTAAATTCTTCCCAAGAAGGCCATTTGTGAGGTGTGGCTACACACAGTGTAGTAATGACACACAGCTTTGTGAACAGTCAAGCAACCTGGTGATATACTGGCTGTGGATCTCCTGCTTGTGTGGTATCTTTCTAACCTGAGATGTCATATTCTTGTGTGCATACATCTGACCTGTACATTTTTAGGCAGGTTGTCCAGGTGTTTGGCTAGAGGTTTCATCCTTTCTACATAAGTATGTGTTTTATGGCAATTTAGTTACATATGATTGAAATGTGATGTTACATGATAATACAGACATTACTGTCTCAGAATACATTACCTTTAAACCCCTTCCACTACTACAAACCCTTCACCCCACTAACTTTCTCAGTATGTAAGGGTGATATTTACAACACATGCCTATCATTCTGCCTTTGTTCCACTTTTATTTCTGCCCTTGTCCAGACATCTTGCTGTCAGAGGTTGGGAGTTATGGGTGTGGGTACAGAGTGCATTCAACTGTGCAGCCATGTCCATTCTTTGTAAAAGCATACATAAGAAAAAAAGGATTATTGAGAATGACCACTGGTAACAGTACCACAAAGCACTTGTAGTCACAAAAGCCCTGGCACCTTGCTACACATCCTTCAAGATGTCACTGATATGTTGAGTATATTCCACATAGCACTGTGACTTTCAGGTATGTCAGTGGCAGAGCAGTGGGTGCCACTGACGTGCATAACAGTTGGCACTGCAGTTATCTGAACATGGCCCTGTCAAAGGGGGCACTATACCTAGGGCAGTACAAGACGACCGCCAGGAGAACATGCTGGCCAGATCCATACAGTATTAACCACACATACACATAGCTCATTGACCCCTGCATATTGTGGACAAGCAACGTATTTTCATGTGTATTGGCACAGCCGTGCTTGTGTGTGCTATGCTGCTTTTTCCATGCATACATATATGTCACTGCATTTGTGTGGGTGTATGGGGGGCACACCTGTCAACTGTACACATTTGCACAGACTATGCTGATATTTTCTTTACATTTTGGTTCCATTTACCATATTATAGTGGTACTAGCATACATTTGAGTTTCACACTTCTTACCCTTCATAGCCTTACTGCAACTCTGGGTCCTGCTGTGCTATGATTGTGTGAGTCTGAAGGGGGTTAATTCAACATTGCCACCATTTGTGTGCCTTTACCAGGCATTTATCTGTGGTTTTCTACAGCTGACTTTCTGTGTGGGTGTGAGGGGTGGTTATGGGACTCCCACCCTGACATTCATGCCTGTGACCTATGATTCCCCAGTTAGTTTTCCCCACACATATACTGCAGTGGGATTTGCCACCTTGGGTACTATTGCATAGTGTGGGGAGGCCAGTTTTGGTCAGACATTTCCTGGTGTCCCACATAGCTGTCAGTTGTGTGCTGCTATCCCAGCAGGCCACCCCATTGTCTTGCATGCATGCAGCATTACCATAGATATGCTAGCAGAAAATACTATTCCATTCCTTTATTATTAAAAAGACTGACTTACCTTGTGCTTGCATGAGTTGTGGAGATGGTGCTTGAGGGCCACCTATATAGGATGCATACAGTACACTGCCTATACATGGTAAGTTACAGGTAATGTGATGTGTGTGTCATCCATTTTACTGTGTGTGTGAGTCAGAGAGAGGTGTCAGTTCCTGGGGTCCCTACAGTGTAAGTGTGTTTGTTATGTGTTGCTTCTTTGCCAAGCCGTGAGCATACTGGGCATGCCTCCATCTGCCTAAGGAGGCAGGCTCAGGGGCCTCCTCCTGTAAGTCCCTCTGTGCCTGTGGGGACCTTAGCAATGGTGGTGGGCTGTGTGGCCCTTACCCATGCTGTTACTGCTGCAGCTTTTCCTACAGGGTCATGTTGTGTAGCATGGCAGACACTATGAACATGTGTGCACTGCACATGTGGCTGGAGAGTACTGCAAGGCTCCACCAGATATGTCAAGGCAGTGGATCCATGACTTGAGCATCCCAAACACACTCTCTATAATGATCCTGGTTTGTGCATGTGCCTCATTATGGCATTCTTGTGTGGGTGTGTGCATTTCTGATAGGTGTCATCATCCACGGCTCCAGTGCATAATCGGCATCCCCCACCAGATGGCCATACGGGATGCCCCTACTGGTACAGCTGTGACAAATGCCAGATGTGGGACTCGTGATAACTTCCAGAGATGCCAGCACACACATTCATGATAATGTCCTGGGCATTGCACATGACCTGTCATTTGTTGGAGGGGAACCCCTTCCAGTTTATGTAGACTCTACCCTGTTCACCAGGTGGTGCTTTGATGTGGATGTGTATGCAGTCTATGGTACACAGTACCTCCAGGTATTGTGCTACACAGTGGAGGAGATGCATATTTCTGGTCCTCTCCTCATGAGTGTTGGGGTAGTAAATGGCATCCAGGGAGTGGTGCAGTACCCTGGATGCAGTTACCTGTGAGACCCCCATGATGTCATCAGTAGGTCTTTAGAAAGCACCTTTAGCTAGAATTGTTAAGGCATCACATACCTTGGTATCCACTGGGATGGGCTCCACTCTGTTGTTTCTAGCTCTGAGTTGAGGCCGGCACAGCTCAACGATTTGCTGACATATTCCTCTGTTCACCCTGTAGCACTCTACTATCTCCAAATCAAGTAGCCCCTGGTAGGTTACCCTGGGTCTGTGCACTCTTCTCCTTGGTCTGCGGCAGTTGTCAGCATTATCCTCCTCTCCGCCATCAGCCTGCAGCACATACTGATGGATTAAAGCAATGGCAGCTCCTGGCATTCTCCTATATGCATACACCAATGGTGCAGAGTTTGTGGGAAAAAAACAGACTGTAAGGTGTTTCCATACTTTATACTGTTGTGCTGCTGATGCTGCCTGTATGATTGGCTGACTATGATGTATTCCAGCTGCCAGCTATATTACTCATGGCTTTGCTTTGGCCACTGTGAGTATTAGAGGCATTAGTGGTAATTTGTGCATGATTGCCTTTATTCTGCTGTTGCCATATTTGTAATTAATTTTTACTTGCATGTCCTCCCATCTTCAGCTCTGCAACCACCTGCCAGCTGTATTATTGAGTGCTTTCATTGGCCGATTGTGGGTTGCAGACTTCCATATTGATGATTTGTACAGCGTTTCTCTTGTTCTGCTACTTCCTTTGCCTTTTCCTATATCCATCCTC
Source organism: Protopterus annectens (assembly GCF_019279795.1). Taxonomy (NCBI): domain Eukaryota; kingdom Metazoa; phylum Chordata; order Ceratodontiformes; family Protopteridae; genus Protopterus; species Protopterus annectens. The sequence continues at coordinate 1,468,574,798 of NC_056732.1, read as the reverse complement.
TTTGTGCCTGTAGCTAGTATAAACATCAAGAAATGGCTGTCCCCTGGGCATGAACATGCTCCTCAGTTCATGAAATAAGAGTAAACACCCTCAAACATGCTCCCTCTCTTAGCTGTGCTTAGCTACATTGAAACCAGCCAACAGAGCTCCAATGTGCTTACAGCAGGCATGCACACCCCCTTTTCATGTTCCTTGCTCCTCCTGCCTACATGATCATGTTAGAGCACCTACATGGTTAGGTGCAGTCTGAGACTTAGAAAAAATCCTAACAAAGTTGTGATTCAGTATAAGTCCCCTCATTAACATACCCCACTGCATTGAGCCCTACTTACTGGACTAATCATGAGCCTTGCCCCTTAGTAACCACTGTTCCCTGCCTATGTTTACTTTCTGCATGCCATTGACTATAATAGCAAAATGCAGAAATTAGTAATAATGAAGTCCCCCCATTTCTATATTTTCTCCCCTCTCCCACTACCGTACCACTTCCCCTGCCCTCAATGGCCGAGTTCGGCCAACTAAAATAAAAGTTTATATATATATTTTTAAAAGGTTTTTCATGCCAATGGTCATATATTTGGCCATTGGCATGCATAACCTATTGAATACATGCTTTCTGGAGTGCTGACATGCCTCTGTTATGTAATTTACAGAAATGTATTCGGTTAGAAACCAAATACATTTCTGTAACTTACACTGTTCCAGCACGGAGGCATGCCGCTTTGCTGGATCTCTAAACCAGCTCATTTGCATGTTTTTCACCCGCAAATGAGCTAATTAGCATCCAGCATGGCTTTCCATGCTAGAACAGTGAAGGGACGCTCGTGGGCATCATAAAGGCATGTACCTGGATCATGAAGCAGTCATTTTCCGTGCAGGAGCAGCTACACTGTTCCTGCATGGAAAATTATGCTTCATGAATCCCGGGGTCTGATTTTCCAATTCCCTGTTTTCTTGTTCTGTCAATTTGTTAACATGCCATTCTTTTTTGCACATTTTTCTTATCTTGAAACATTGTCTTTACAGAATTTATTACAATGTTCTTAATTTGATCCTGAGATCTTTTTCTTACCTCTACTCAGTCATCTTTCGCTTTTCTCATTATATTAGTATTCTCATTAACTATATTACTCAAGTAAGTTGATACATATTCTTTTTTACCTTTTAAAAATATCTTTGCTTAAATAATAATTCTTTAATTTTCTCTTGATTTTTTCATAAATTCTTCATTCTATCTTAGAATATTTCCCGTCGTTCCTTTCCAAATCCTTTAAGGCATCCATGCACATTGTTTTATAATTTATTTTCTCCATTTTTCTTACATCTGAATGCCATTAAAAGAAAACATTTCTTATATTTTTCTTTCAGTTAACCACCACTCAGACCACTTTTTGTAACGCACTCTAGTGGAAATGTGATCTTTCCACAAACATGTACTTATTTTTTTTTTCATTCCATAATTTCTCATTTATTCTTTTTATTCCTTTTCATTCCATAATTTCTCATTTATTATTTTTATTTATTTTCCAATCTAGTATACTCCTTATTTTCTTTAATTTTTGTCCAAATGACTGAGTGATTTGAAAAACCTATTGCAAGTGTCTCACTTAACTATAATTAAACATTGTGATATAATAAAATAATACATTTCTGTCTCTTATATACTTTAACTATATGTTCAGAAATTATTATTCCAAATCTTTAAATTGCCACATTTTATAACTTCAGTTTCTTATCATTTCCTCTTTTCTTCTTTTTTTCTTCTCAAATCACAATTAAAATCTCCTGATAATATTATATTCGTGTTAATTACTACATAATCGAACATTTTATGACATAGATTTTCCCTTTCTTTACTTGTAAGATAAGCATGCAATGATATAATTCTATGCACCTGATTATGCTATCTGATATCTGTAATAGTTAATCTTCCCATCATTACCAATGTTATGTTCAATATTTTACTGACTTTCTATAAAGGACAACAATTCTTTGACACATTTCCTTTCGTAAGTTCCATATTGTATCTCCTCCCCAATGTTTCTTTGTAATCTCTCTTCTTGTGTGAAAAATCTTATATCTTCCAACATTATTATGTCAACATCACACTAACTAGACCAATTTATAATGCATATTCATCTACGTATATTTTAATACTGTTAACATTTACTGAAAGCACTCTAAAATTGTCATTATGTCTATGTTGTAGCTCACCAGAAATTGTGTAAATTTGAAGAAATTATGTCATTTGCATTGTCTCCTTTTTTTCTCTCTTTTACATTTATCTGTTTAACTTTTGCCATTAGAATTCTTTTTTACCTTTCTCAATTTTCCAGTTTATATCTTCCTTGTCATTTATACCAGCACTTTCTTTTATATTCTCTCCATTTCATTTTTCTTTTTATCCTTATTGTTATCCTGTTCTTGTTCTCCTATATCCTCTTTATCTTTTATTGGTACTGTTTATTCATATACTATCCTCACTTTTGTTTTCATGACCTGTTTCCCCACAAATATAACATTTCCTCTTATCACAATTACTTATCAAGTGATTGTTTTTGGCACATTTTTGGCTGTCCCCAATATTTTACATCTCTGTTATCCTCTACATTTGTCATACTAAGGGATATTAACATTTTTTTTTTATTTTCAGTACACTGTGACAGTCTCATCCCTCAGTTCATAACCCTATGTTGTCATGCACTTTGCTAATGTCCATAACTTCTTTATGTCTGCTTAAACCTCTCTTTAAAGTCTCACTCTGTGATGTTTAAACCACACAATTCCATGCATTGCAGTTCTTTTTCTTTTCATACTCCCATCACAAAAGTTTCCATGTCTGCCCCAGTCTCAAAAATAATGTCACAAAATGTCTCTTTATGAATAAGAATAAAAGCCCTTACCTCCTGAGCCTTCAGTCCCAATGGGACCAGTAAATTATCCCAAATGTCATACCTACCCATTTCTTTTCCTTCCCTGTTCTGAATTCCCTCCATAAATTTCCTTTGATTGTTGACATTTCCTCTCCTCTGTTTGTCTCTCATCACTTTCACTGCTGTTTCTTAAACAGTCTCAGCATACAATTTCCTTGTCTGGTGATCGTCTTTCAAAATAGCTTCCAATTCCTCCAAATGAACTATGTCTATAGTTTCACCCCAAGAAATATCTTTTCCACTCTCTGGCTCACTCTGCATCAACAATTCACCCAAAATATCATCCTGTAACCCTCCTAACTGGAGAGTTATAATAACACATTTATCATTGTGTTGCACATTTGCTTCCAGTGAAACAAACTTCTGTTGAAACATCTCCTCAGAATCTTGTACAGCTTCAGATACTGCACTGGCATTCATCTCTGTCCTATCTGCCATCTTAGATTTCTTTGAGTGCTGTTCTACCAGCCCCCACTGTAAGAAGAATGGAGCAAGCACTACAATAATGAGTAGAGGAAGTTCTCTTGTGCCCAGGACAAATTTTCTGTAGTAGCAAATACTACCCCAGGTCTCTCCTGAGAAGTGGGTAGTAGCCTTATGGAACTGACATATATTTATTTATCTTATTTTATTTTACATTTGTTGACTGGGAAAGTCTGACTGGACACAGGTCCATTTTCAGCGGAGGCCCGGGGAGAAAAGCTCCAGCTAGAAAGTATAACTTTATACAAAAATATAGTTACATAAAATCCATAAAGTACATAAAATGTGTATAAAGTACCAAGAACAATCAGGTTGCATTCAGTGAACATAGTGACATTGGTTATCTAGTTTAACATGATAAATATCAGACAATACATAGTAATAACAGACAAGACAGTTTAGAACCTACTACATATAATATATGGTCATAGTTGTTGTACAAACATGAAATACAACGGGAAGCTAGGAAGGTGTAGTGAAAATACTGATAAAGGTAAATGAGGCACACCTCACAGTATTGCTTACAGGCAGCAGTTAAAGACATCATGCCACATAAGTATGTTCGGGGCAGACCATCTTACCATAGTGTCATTACTGGGGTTTAACACTAGTTTTGAGTGACTTGTTGCATACATGTGACTACTGGTCAAAAAGGGGTCATGCATATCCATTGCGTGTGAACTGGTACCTGCACATTGTAGGGTGCTGTTTGCATCTATATACTGTAATTTTCTATACTGGTCTGAGTATTGTGTAGACACATGAAATGATAGGGCTGCAGATTTCAGGCCAAGCTTCCTGTTGGCAGCAAAGAGTTCTCTATTACTTGTACTCAGTCATGGTGTGTAGCAGGATTTCTGGGAGTCTGTACAGGGGAAGCATACCGATTTGACAAGTGATGCTTACTGACTGGAAGCTAGATGTTGCATGTCAGAGTTGTGTGAATGTTTGGTTCATAGGTTCATAGGTTCATAGGTTCATACTAGGCTATCTGCCCGAGGGCATTTACAAGCCTAGCCCATAGTTTTGTGGCTTACGCCACCCCTTTAGTATGGGGAACTATACCCATTATTTTGCTGTGCCTCTGTTGAGCAGTGACACTGAGGTAATCCCTGGGGTATATGTGCGATCTCCCATCCATTGGTCAAGATTTCTCTTGAACAAGGCCAGCGAGGTGCTCTGCCTCACATATACCGGGATTTTATTCCACAGCATAGGGAGTCTTTGGGTGATGAATCTATCCCTCCAGCACGTCCTATTAATAGCCGTGTCGAGGTTTAAGTCTCCCGCCCTTGTGGCTCTGACGGATCTAGATTTTTTGAGGTGAAGCATATTCATCAAATCTGGGTTTGACATGGCCTTGTATGTTAGGCAAAGGTCACCTCTGAGCAAGCGGTAAGCGACTGAATAGAGCTGGAGTTCTTTCAGTCGGGCAGCATAGGACAGATGTTTTTGGTGAGGAACTTTTGTGGCCTCTCCAGCTGGAGGGGCCTGTTTTTGTGTGTGTGTGTGTGTGTGTGTGTGTGTGTGTGTGTGTGTGTGTGTGTGTGTGTGTGTGTGATGGGGGCTCAGATAAATATGCAATATACATGGTTCTCCAACTGTGGTAATGTCCTCATCTGCAGGACAGGGAACAGTCAGGTTAACTGAGTAATGGGAGTTATTCAATCATTCAACAAGCATTATGTACTGACATATGTTCATAATCAATCTTCTTTCTGCATGCAGCATCATGCCTGTCAAAGGCAAGCGTCAAAAATTTAAGATCACTCCCTCTGAGACTGAGGTATTGTCACAGACCCTCCTTTGTGCTGATTGGCCCTACTGAGACATTGTAGCAGACATAAATGCTGTCTGTGTCTGTGTCCAGGAATAAAATTATGAGCAATTCAGCCACAAGGCCACCAACATGCTTCATGATGCATAAAACCATGCTGCCTGCTTTACACAGGAGGTTAAGGCAATGGGTGGTGGACTGTTGTTCGAACCACCTCTAATGGAGACAGAAGAGTTTCTTGCTACTCTGTGAGGGTGGGGGTGAGGGTGGGTTCAGACTCATCACATTTACACAGTAGTGTATTAGACCTTTACCCCTCTAGCATTTCCAAATGAGATGCACCAGGTGTGCTGTATTACATTGGCATATCACAGCGATGCCTGCACTATATGCTTCATGACAGTAAGCTCATATTTGCCCTGTTATTTATGTACAAACACCTGCACAAGGTAAGGGTCTCATTTCCATTGCTGTCACTATTGTCCATGCCTAAAAGTTCTCCACAGGGAGTGTTGGGATACTCTTTTGCTGAGTATTCTGCAGTAGAGTCTTCACAACTGATCTATTATCTGGCTCCAGCACTGTGGATATTCTACTGCCTGATATTAGAAATGAGTCTGGCTTTGATAATGATGGCAATCAGCAGTTTGTGGAGTCAAGGAGCAAGGAGGCATCATTCGATACAGTTAGTGTGCAAACCAGATCCCATACTTATGCCTGGTGGGTCCAGGCTCCATTGAAAGTGCCATATTGATGCTGAACATATTGCGGACACCTGATCGACATAAATCACTGAGGCCCAGAGCTGCTGGACTCAATCAATCCACCAACCTCAGCTTCCGAGGTAGCTTTGATTACAGACACATGCCACCATGTCTGCCAAAAGTGGAAGGATTCAAACCCTGTATCCTAAGCTTAGGAAATAGCTAATTAACAAGTCAGAGCTTTAGCCATTTACGCTAATTGCTGGTCTTGGGCATGGGTATGGCCTCTGTGTCTATGGACACCACCCAAGATATACAGATTACAAACGATGGGCAGGCTGTTGGTGACAGATGCAGTCAGGGATGTGAGTGCCCCTCTGTGGCTTAGGCTGCATTGTCTGCCAAGTTTTTTAGGCATGGGGATGACCTTGTGAGTGAGCATACAGGTGGTTATAATTGGTATGGGTACTACCTTCCACCAGAACTGTGCATAGCGATTCTTTAGGTGTAGGCTAGCAATACATTTGTCTTTGGTGAGATGGCATGTGTAATACAACATGTACATAATATCCTAAGGGAGTGCATGTCCCAGTGATGATAACTGTGTCCTGCCCTTTGTATTATCTAACTTGAGTTGCCTGTGTCTAAAGCACAGCGTGGCCAGTCTTTGTATGGGTAAGCACAGGCTGGTATTGAGTTTATATATATATATATATATATATATATATATATAGATATATATATATATATATATGTAGATATATATATATATATATATATATATATATATATATATATATATGATATATATATATATATATATATATATATATATATATATATATATATATATATATATATCTATATATATATATATATATATATATATATAGATAGATAGATATATGTATGTATGTATATATATTATATTTTAAATGTAGTGCATACGTTTTACTATGGGCCAAAGCTATATGCCACATACATCCAGTTAGCAAAAGTGTGCCTTCTGCAGTCCAAACACATGATCCACAATAACTCGGGTTTATAATAGGGCATTTGTAGCCATTTGCTGTCATAGTCTATGAATTTCTTATAGGTGTCATCAGCCAAATTTCCAGGACATATCTGGTAATGTGAATAAAAAAATCCCAGGGGAAAGTCACCACTTACAAATCATTGACACACAATGTAAACACCTTGTAGATGATACTCTGTGCATTACAGACTACCTGGTAGTTGAGTTTCTTTATGGTTCACATACCTTTTTTCCAGCTTTCTATGTGGGTCTTATTTAAATATGGATGCATTCTATGGTCTCTAGTATCTCAGAGAAATGGGCTATATCATAAAAAGTCCATCATGGTGTTGGATATCTCTTCTGTTGTACGAGGAAACCGCATGTCCTCCCTCATATGCTGCATCATGGCATAGTGGAACTGATAGAGTATTCCGGAGATAATGCCCGGACTAACCCCAATGTGTCTTCTGTTATTTTCTGAAAGGTCCCTGTAGCAAGTATTCATAAAGCCTGACATACCTTAGTATCCAATGGGATACATAATGCACAAATTCCAAGAGGCTGCATATAAGGGCAACAAATGTCTACCAGCTGTTATGTGGTGTCCCTGTTTACACAGTACTGGTCTACAATGTTGGTGTTGTGAGGCCATGAAATGCTAAGTGTGGTCGGATAGGTTCAAAAGTGTATACAAGGTTAATGACCACTGGGGCCTTTATAAGCCTAGCCATGCAACCCAAATATATCCAATGAATTATAGTTCATTAGAGATTATTTTAAGGGGTGTTGTTAGTTAGGGCATGGTTTAATGTTTTCCAGTGTCCATCAGAGATATATACTTGTTCCACCAACATATCCTGTTTAAGACACACACAAAGTTGAATCCTTAGATCTAACAGTTCTGGTGCTGTTCTTTTAGTGGATATGCAAAAGGTCCATCAGAGCAGGATCCAGGGATGCCTTGCATGCCAGGCATAAATCACCTTTCAGCAGTCTGTAAGAAACATAGTAAAGATATAGGGCTTTGCGGCGATCTGCATAGGATGTTGTGTTTACACCCTGTATACTTTTTTGTGTGGACATTGTAGTTGTTGCATGTGCCTTCTCAGGTACATACAAAAGATAGCATTATACTCAATGATGGGCCTAATGGTGTCTGAGTACAGTAACATGATGACTTCCCAGGATCTAAGTACCATGCCCCTATTTATAGGTTGAGCAACATAGAATGATTTTCTTAGAACCTTAGGCACATGTTGGTCAAAAAACAAGTTACTATTTACATGAATCTCCAAATCCCCAACTGCTGTGTCTACTTTTGAGGGTGTTTTATCAATGAGATAGCTTCCCTGTGTAGCCAGTTTCCCAAAAGTACTATTATGCATTTCTTGACATTGAGTTTTAAGTCATGACTTTGGCACCAGTCGAGATAGGTCTTTTTGTATCTCTGAGTTTGATGACATGCACCACTGTGACTATTATCGGTTATAATAGTCTGTTGGATGTATATATTCCCTAATGCTGTGGCAACTCCAACCATAATTCAACTACTCTCTTGCATGTACACTGGGATTTCACTGTGGTTAATATCATTGGTGCTAATTCATGGTTCATGGTTCATGGATTGCTACTAGGCTAACTGCCCTTGTGGGCCATTTTAAGCCTAGCCAATTACCCCATGTGAGAATCAAACCCTGCCCTTTATGTTTGCAAGGCAAACACCTTAACCATTATGCCAACCTCCCATAAAATAATTAGACAGTGACCAAAGGTGAGAATCAAACTCTTTACCTTGCATTCATAAACTAAACACCTTAACCATTATGTAAAGTCCTAACTCCTAACTAGTGCATCAAGTAGCAGACGTTATATGTTTCTGAATTACTCTGCCTTCTTGTTTTCTCTCATTTGCATATGCAGTAGCACTCATTTTAATAATGTTTCCATTACTGTGCCATTATACTGCCATTAACATGTACTGCTGTTTCTCAGCCGCTCTGACTTGTGTTCAGCGCATCTCTAAACTGCCCATGCCCTATAAGAGGCTGCTTATCGTACACAATTGCCTACTATGATGCAACAAATGTTTCCAAATCCCATGAATCTAGGGATTGTTTCAGCTGAAAGTTTTTAAGAGTTGTGACAATGTGCTGACGTGTTCAAAAATTACACTAACTATGCTAGTAAAAACTAATATCAGAACCATTTAAACTTTTGAAATAATGCACAACATTTTGGACTACTTTTTATGCTGCAGAACACTATCAGGAAATTTTATTTTCATTGCTAAATAACAATATAAAATGTTATTCCAAGGATTAATATTTTGTACTTTGTATAACAGGAACACACTTTGTGTGAATGTGGGTTATTCTAGAGTTACTTAAACTTTACTTGTGCATTTGGTCATATAGGTTTCACCATCATGATAAAACCACACTGGGAATATGTAAATCCCAACATAACTCGCATTAGGACATAATTCATTATTAATTAAAAATGACAAAAAAGCAAATAGACATATGATGTAAAACCAACTCTGGTTTATTAGCACATAATATACACACATCTAGCACCTAGAAGTGTGTATTTTATGAGTTTCATGATTCATTATTATTTAGCTATCTGCATATGTTGAGTGAGAAACTGAGTTGGACAGAATCTATTTACACCAGAGAACCAAAGATAAACTCTACACAGAGATGGGAACACATTGCCTGTAATGCAATTACTAAGGTATACAGGCTGCAGCACTTACAATGTAAAAGGTATGTATAAATTATTATACAATCAAAATATATATGAACTGGGTCTCCTACAAGCACCATGGTCCCAGGTCTTGGAAGATCACTATTTCATTGCCAGATCCTCAAGAGTTTGATAGATCTCACAGGCTGCCACTCTCCTTCAAACATGAATACATGTTCAGGCATGGTGCAGCAGCCATGCAGAAAGAGTGGAGCTGATACACCTTTCCCAAACATGTACTCAAGTTCATGTACTCAAGTTCATGCAACTACAGCAACCATGTGGATGGAGTCAGATGGGGTGGAAGTTAGCTTAGAACTTCATGCAGTGATCAGGAGGAGGATTTAGATTTAGGAGCAGGGTGGTGAGTTTTAGGGTTAAGGAGTGGGAAGGGTGTGGATTTTTGGGTTTCAAGAGCAGCAGGTTAGTTTTGGGTTAGAGAGTGGAATTTGGGTTTTATGTTTTGGAGGTGATCATATTCTTCAGATTTAGAGAGGGGGAGTTTGGTTTTAGGTTTAGGGAATGATCTGGGACTTCAGGCTTAAGGAGGGGGGAGAAGAGCTTTTGGTATAAGAACAATGAGGGAATTTAGTTTTATGGAGGCAGTGTAGCATTTTAGGTTTAGGGAGTGATCCGGGAATTTACGATTAGGAAAGGTGACTGGATGTTTAAGTGTAAAGAGTAACAAGCTACTTAAAGTTTGGGGAGAGTAGAGTTTTAAGTTTAGTGAGCAATAGGGAAATATAAGGATAGGGAGCATGAGGAGAGTTTTACAGTTAGGGTTAAGGATTGAGCATTCAGGTTACAGTCAAGGACTGGGTGGGAGTTTTATGGTTAGAGTTCAGGCCCTGGAACAGCTAAGGGTGGTGGAAGGTTTGATGATGTGAGGTATCGCCAGCTATGCCAGGAGAAGTAGGACAGTGGATGTGTAACATATGCCAGCACAGCTAGCTGGAATTTAGTAAAGAATTATATGTTATTTGAATATCAAATTGATTTGTACAGCTGCTTGAAAATGGATTTGTAAGGCTGCTTGTGTTAAAAATGTACCAAGAGTGGGCCCTGACTGTATTTTAAATATACATGTTAACAGACAATAGTGGAAGAGAACAGGTTAAGCTCAGCTCCAACTAACTTTGGAAAAAAGTAAGAAATTAAATAACTGGGTCTAGGTCATAAAGATGCTATCTGACAGTTTAGAATGAAGCCAGACATGCAATGTCTGTAAGAAGCATAGTTTGTTACTCTCTGTAAGAGGAGTAGAAGTTTGTAATTGTTTTATGGCTTCCAGAAGCTGCACCATATCTGAGCAATCCTCTTGTGTGTGCATTATTGACATGTAGGTGCTAAATCCTGTCAGTTTCTAACAATGGGGGTTGCATGGAAACCTGAAGTCATATGACCAGGTGTATGTGATGTCATTTTGTACAGAACTAATGTTTTAATATTAGGTGAGACAGAAGTCTCTGGGAAGTTTGTTTCTTGGAATCTGACATTTAAAGAGCCCTCGCCTACTTCATCTTGCCTTGCTCTATTAAGTAAGTAGGAACAGTAATTCTCTAGATCTTTCAGGAAAATATAGTTAAATATTGTTTTTCTGTAACTGCGTGAATCTTTCCAGCTGTGTTATTTTTAATATATTGTGTGATTGAAACTCTGGTGTTTATTGTAAATAGATATTTAGTGCTTTACTGTTTTTCTTTTTTGTTATTTCTTATTGAATATATTCAAACTTTACAGTGGCTGGTCCTTTAGAAAATATTTTAACATTTGAGAGTACCTATATCTATTGGTGACACTGTGGCCACTCCTGAAAGCCTGACTGTTTGGTCAACATTACCATTTGTATTAATATTAATTTCACTCACTATAATTAGGTACCCTTGCAAGAGCCTTAGATAGCTAGCTTTGTGGTGTCTGGTGGCATGGAAAACTACCTTACAGTCTGGGCAGAAGAGGTACATCAGGTAAATCTGTGAAGCCTTTCCCAGGTTTGTGTGTGTGTGTGTGTGTGTGTGTGTGTGTGTGTGTGTGTGTGTGTGTGTGTGTGTGTGTGTGTGTGTGTGTGAATTAAATCTCAACGTGTGTGTGTGTGTCAGCTACTTGGAACAGGGACACAAAGCACTGGTTTCACAGAGAGGGTGCTGGAGGACTTGGCTTGGACACTTGGCTGAGGACTTAACTCTACAGCTGTGCCAATGAGGAGCTTTACTGGGGACCTGGGGAGAGACACAGGGAGAAACCCATATCCTGGGTTGAGTGTGTTCCCTGAGTGCATTTAGGGGAAATTGTGCTTGATGCAGAGAGGTCTGCATCTGGAAATACTGAGTGTATCCATTTGTATTCTAAGTGAATGTCCCTCTCCAGTGTCAGTGGTGAGGATTCAGGCTCCTTGATTACTGGCCCAGAGTGGGGACATTGCAGAAGGGTTAGGTAGTTCAGTAGGATTGGGATAGATGGCGTTAGAGCAATTAGAACAATTGTCAGTCAACAAGTGTATCACGAGCTGCTAGCATGCAAGCACTTGTAGTTAATGATATATGACCAAGGTTAATGATTTTCTGTTTTTGAAGAAAGTAATGAATAATCTAAGTCTCAGATGTGTGAGTACTCAAAAGTCATGTAATTTCACATGATTTGGCATTTAATGGCAGAACACTCATTCAGTAAAACCTGGATTTCTTATATTTATTACTTGTAAAATTGACAGCTTGCTTTATTCATTGTTGAGCACTCAGAATCTGTTTGTTTTGCTTATAAATCACAGTAATAAAGAGAAATAATACTTAGTGTCAGGTATAGAAAAGAAGCTGTGTATTCCTTGCCAACACTCTTCCTGAGTCTCTACCAAGTTTTGCAAAGAAGGCAACACCTGTAAGTACAGGGACAAATTTAATGGTAACAATCCAATTGTCCAAACTGTTTTAAATGGGTGACAAATAGCCACATTGGTTAACATGAAGGGGAGGTGCTAGGTGATGACCCTCTCTCTTCACCTAGTATTATGTATTCTTTGTTGAAAGTTGAGATCTTTAGTTCTGCTACTGGCCGCTCTATTTGATTGTTTAATAAAAAAAGTAGAAAAGCACTAGATCCCTAAGGATATGGTAAGCTAGGCACAAGTCTTCCCTCAGGAGCTTGTGTGGCATTGAATACAAGGTCAAAGACTCCAATCTCTCCTGATTGCTAAGGTTTTGAAGACCAGAGATCTGCTTTGTTAGGAATCTCTGTGTTTTTTTCAAGTTTTTTAATGTGCCTGGCCTGATACATGCCAAAGAGTGCATTATCTTCTATAACAGGCTTCAGTAGGATAGAATATCGGGGAATAATGGCTGCCTTGGTTTTAGACGACATGTCTTTGGCAATTAGTTGTGAAATGTAGATGGGTTCCCTAATGACCTTTTCCATATGATCATCAAAAGATAGTGGGCTGTAAACCCAAATTTCCAGAATTCTGATATCTGAGTCTTATGCTAACGGAATGTTTTCAATGCAGTACGATGCAGAGTGTTTCTGTTTCCTGAAGGGGATGGTGGTAACATCTGTTATCATTTTGTTTGTGCTCTTTTTCTATGCACCAGGAATTGACTTTAGTTAGTTAGTTCTTTTTGGAAGGTATATGTATACAAAGGGGATTTGGCAGCCATAACCAGCATGCAGCAATCAGCAAATTTTGCTAACCAGTGATTTAAGTTTATGGACACCAGATTATAAACAGCTACATCATGTGGCATGGAATTGTTGGATGATTCTCAGAATTCCATTTGTCACATTTTAATAACTGTAAATCAGTGCTCCTGACTATTTTGGTTGGGTAGCAAGGCAAAGAAAAATGAATGCAAGGTTTGTGCAGCCTGAGGTGCAATCAGACTATACAAAGCACTAGCTTATAAACATGAAAACAGGATCAAGAGTGCGCAGTGGAGAAGGAAACCATAACAAAACTTAGAGTTCCAAAAATATGAAACCACAACCAACAAGGTAATGAAATCAAATCTACAAACACAGAATACCAACAGAAATGAAGGAAACCAGCAAACACACACATAGGTCCATGGGAAAGTATTAGGCTAGCTGTCCTATGGGCGATTTTAAGCCTAGCTAATTTCCCTTTTTGTGTTTCAAACAACCTATTCCATTTGGTTACAGACTGGCCTTACCCATTCCATGGTTGATAATAGATTTAGCCTTAATGAGAATAACTGGGATTATACAAAAAAAAAAAGTATTTGTTGCAGAGGGCAAATCACTGGCACACCCCACATCCCTCTTACTAAATCATAAAAAATTATTTTACACACTCCTTTCAAAAGGGTAAACTCACAAGAGTAGGGAGCACACAGTGAAACACGATCCCTTCATAAACGCGTTAAGACATTCTCTGCCTTGGCTAACTCTTGTACCCGATGAGTGTACACTTCATCCACTGGTAGCTCATCTCCAAACCCTGTCATTAGTTTTAAGACTATAAGACTTGACAGAATGTTAAAAAACAGTCCCACTAATCACTCACAAGGAATATTAGAAGAATCCTGCAATGAACCGGTATAAAAGAATGGGTTGGGTGCTGGATGATATTTTAAAAGCTGTCCGTAAGCCCACCACTTATAAAATTCTCCTGGCTGATAGCATGCAGGTTACAAATTTTTGTAATGATGGAAAAGTGAAGTATTTTTCTCTGAACTAACGGGAATATGAAAATCAATTCTGCAACTGCACATGTAAATGATTTTGACAGGTATAAGAGAATATAAAAATTTCTCAGTTGCATAAATGGCATATATGAAATATTAGAAAGTGTCGTTTATGAAGGTCTAGATCTGTTGCATAAAAAAAATGCATCACAGGTGTCAGGGTTCTGTTTTGTTAGGGTTACGATGTATATGCGTTAGAAGACTGATTACTGGTCTGATTAATATGTGCTAACTGGTCATATATAAGATGAATGTTCTAATACTACACCTGATTTCAATTGTCAAAGTTGAAGTGGAAAGCAAATAAAGCCTGATATATTAAAAAGTCCCAGTAATAGAGGCATTTGCATAAACCAGTCTTTGCTATTTTGCCATTTATGTTGCTGTCTAAGTCTCAGTCAAATATATTTTGTAAGTATTATGAGACCATGGACTGTGTAAGGTTCATTATTTCATTCTGCAATAGCTAATTTATCTAATTAATGAACATAGGGAAGTTACAGCTCATCCTGACACTCACGGAAAGGAGCTAATCTTGGAGACATCACAGGATGTCCCCTTACACACACTAACTCATACATGGCACAGACACATACGGGCAATTTGAAGAATTGTCATTTCACCCAACTGATGGCTTTGGAATGTGAGCAAAAGCAGACACATCTGGCAAATCTCCAGATAAACACACGGAGGACATGTAGATGTAGAACAGAAGTCATCCCTTCCAAGAACTGAAGGAGAAGACAAAACACTAGTGAGTTAGCAATACTAATGGATGTAGCACTGTACCATGCAGGAACAGTGAACAATGAAATAAAAATAAAAAAGTTGTTAAGTTGCACTAATGTATAAAGTGGTGAAGTACTCAAGGCACTGGAGGACTTGTTATTTTTCAACATATACTTATTGTCTTTTCAGAAATAAAAAAAACAGGATTCTTTGAAGAATAAAACCAAGGTGATAGAATATACCAACACTAATAATAAATAATCCTTCACTTAGGGATATCAGTCAATTAACCACAATTTCATTTGGAACCCTTCCAGTTCCATAAGTTCATAGGTTGCCAACTGGATACCACAAAATCAGTTGGCAGTACTGCACCCAGAAAGAAGGTCAGCCAGTGTACAAATAGTCAAGACACTATGAATCCAGATGTAGCAATGATTCTGAAAGTACTGGGCCTTATGGTAGTGACTATACAAATGATTCTATATGCAAGGCTTCACATGAAAATTCTTCAGGGGATGTTGAGAGTTCAGTGGAACCAAGGTATACACAGCATGTCTCAGATTACCATACTCTTTACAGTTTATAAAAGACACTTGGCATGGTGAATGGATCTACAGACTTTGGCAGCAGGCAGGCCATTTAACAATCCAAATGCAGTGGCCACAGTAATGATGGACACATCCTTGTTGGGGCTGGGGGTAGGGCATTTCTTTGACAAGACTGTCCAAAGAATATGGGATACAGATGTGACCAAATTTCATATCACTGTCTTGGAGACAAGAGTGGTCTTCTGAGCATTGCAAGCATTTCAAGTCCAGCACTCCTACAGTGCAATGCTCATCCTTCTGAAAACATGGCAATTTTATGGTACATCAACAAAGAGGGAGGAGCTTGTTCTTACTTCCTTTGTTGGGAGGTGATGAAAGTTTGGGAATGGGCCATAGCTTCACACTGCTTTCTTACAGCAACACACATTCCATGGACATCCAACATAATTGCATGCAAGTCATGCAGGCAGATATTGCTCTCTCATGAATGGTCTCTCAGTGATTCAATAGCCTAGAATTTTTTTTCCATATCGGGAGTTCCTTGTTGCAATCTCTTTGTTATGCATTCAAACACCAGTTATACAATGACCCCCCATTAATATTCAAAAACCTGCACGCTGATTGGTCAGCATGCATGTTGTAAATCAGAGTTATAGTAATGGAAAAAGGTCCGGTCACTCAGACTTTTTCCATTACTATAATTTTTTTTTTTTTTTTTACAGCAATGGAGAATGCAAGATCTCCGTTGTTTCATACTGTCCCGCTATGTTAAATGACTTCAACATAGCGAGACAGCTTTAAAAAAGCAATGGAGATTCTCCGTTGCTTTTTTTAAAGCTGTCTCGCTATGTTAAACTCATTTAACATAGCGAAACAGTTTTTAATAAGCAACAGAGATCTTGCTTTCTCCGTTGCTTTTTTCAAAACTGTCTCACTATGTTAAATGGGCTTAACATAGCCAGACAGCTTTAAAAAAGCACCGGATATTCTCCGTTGCTTTTTTTAAAGCTGTCTCACTATGTTAAACTCATTTAACATAGCAAAACAGTTTTTAAAAAGCAACGGAGATCTTGCTTTCTCCGTTGCTTTTTTCAAAACTATCTCGCTATGTTAAATGGGTTTAACATAGCGAGACAGCTTTAAAAAAGTAACGGATATTCTCTGTTGCTTTTTTTAAAGCTGTCTCGCTATGTTAAACTCATTTAACTTAGCAAAACAGTTTTTAAAAAGCAGCAGAGATCTTGCTTTCTCCATTGCTTTTGCCCACAGCTCTGATGTACTGCGTAGGCATGCGCATGCGCAGTACATCAGAACTGCCGCAGAATACCAGACAGCTGTGGAAGGGCAGCAAGGAGGCATTATACAATGCTATTATTTAAGAAAAGTAATTATTTTTTTTCTTAAATAATGTCGTTGTATAATAGCAATAACCCCTCATGACCAAACCACACCAACCGTGGGTAAATCCAGCATTACCCACACCCAGGTGTGGGTTATTGCTATAATAAAACATTTTTATCTCTGTCATTCCTCATAGGGAAGGGCCACCAAGAGACACATTTACCTACAACTGGCTTCCAGGACTCCTTTATGTCTTTTCCCTCTAATCTTCCAATTCTTTGAGAAAGCAGGGATGTGCAAAGCTGAGGTATTTCTCATCTCTCTGTTCTAGCCTTACCAGGTATGGTTCTCTTGGCTATGGCCTCTGTTAATGAGAAGATCTCTTCTCTTACCACAATCACCAAGGTTGTTGAATCACCCATCTGGTCAACCTCACCCATATACTCTTTCCCACAGGTTATCAGCAGGGCTTCTCCAATTCCAGTAATAGCCAGGGACCCACTGGTCCCATCAAAGGTAAAGGACTACATTATAGCAGCTCAAAGATTTTATACTAGAGCAGTCTACAAAGGCAAATGGATTACATTTCAGCACTGAGAAATCAAGCAAAATACTGACTCTTACACAGCATCAGCTTTCAAATTACTCCTAACCAGCCTGTTTCAAAATTAAGCCAGTTATTCTTCCATTAAAGTGCACTTAACAATTATATTTTCTTTTCAGTTGGCCTTCTATTCTTCATCCTTACCATCTTGCAAGACATGTAACACTTTTCCTAGATGTATATTTTAGTCAAGGCCTCCCTTATGGTCCCCAACCACTCCTTGGGATCAGAACTTTGTTTTAGAGAATTTGATCCTACCTCCATTTGAAATAGCCTGTTCTTCTGATCTGAAGTTTTCTTTCTTGGAAAACACTGTTTTTAGTGGGTGTTTAATCAGACAGGAGGGTTTCAGAACTACAAACCCTGTCTTGTAAACCTCCATATATAGTTTTTTTTCATAAAGTCAGAGTATCACTCAGAACTAATACTTCCTGCATGCTTAAAGTATCCACTCAAACTAATCTGTCAGTGCATTCATTTCCCAGTATTTTTGTAGAATTCAACAATTGAAGTGAATATCAATTGGATTGCCTAGCAGTATATAGACAAAAAAGGTTTTTCATGGACAGGAAAAAAGTTTTAGGAAAAATGATGAACTCTTTTCATTTTACGTAAAGAAAAAGGGTTAGACATTAAGAAAACAATTCCTTACAAAATGGCTGACAGACTGCATTATTCTTCCTCCAACATAATCTTTTCTAATAAATTCAAGGCACACTCTGTCAAAGCTCAGAAAACGTCAACAGCTTTTCTTAGGAATTTACCATTGAATGACATATGTGCTGCTGCTGTTTGCTCATCATTACATACCTTTGAAAAGCATTAGTCTGAAAGGCATTTCCAGATCCAGAACCTCATTGGGGCAAGAATTTGTAGAAAGTTGGTTAGGCTTACAGCTGCTGTATTAGGCTCATTTAAGGAAAGGATATGGTTCCAGTTGTGGGCTGTGAGAAAGGTTTTGAGTTTGTGTATATTTGTGCTACTCCATTTTCTGAGGGATTTTAATTTCAGTGCCTCCCAAGATTGTTGGGGATTCTGTCCATTTATTCCAGTGTTCAGGCTATACCAACTTCAATATGTAAATTATTAGTTGGAATACTGAAATTGTCCTGCCCACCTACCCTCTTCCTAATGGTCTGTCCAAATTAACCTTGAGGAGTACCACTGATCTTCATATATATTTTCTTCCCCATAGTTGTTCCTTATGTCATTGGCAATGCTAGATACGATTATCTGTCATGTTTGTTTTCCGACCTCACTCAGTCTGGAGAGTCATTTATCTGTACACTAAGAGATGAAGGGAGGGGCTCAGACTGGCAAGAGGTTGGGCAATGTTACTTAACCTAAGTTTCTGGTAGGTACATAACTTATGTTTTTGTAGCATAGCTGTTTCTGAATTGTGTTAACACTGTTGTTCAGGGTGAGCAACTTATTTGCATATATATGACACACCAGCTGCCTGCTTTTAGTAAGGTAACATAATTGCATTTAAAGCACTATTGCAGAGATGACAGTGACTCAGGAGTTGACTTTACACTGCTTTTTCCCTGCTGTGGTCATAAGCAGTGTGGATTGTATCTAACTCTTACCCATAATGAACACAAGCAGTAAAAGAGGAGGCAACTGCTTTTCAGGCAGATATTTTAAGGAAAATATGAAGAAAACTATATATTTTTTTCGTCTTTCGGCGGTTAGGGGTCGCCACAGCAGAACTCCGGTCCGCTAATGATTGGCAGTAGATTTTTTACGTGCCGAGTTTGCCAGCCCTGATGCACAACCTTCAACGAAGGTACGCCCATTCACCCATGTTTCCTTACAGAAGACGCTCTAGCTGAGAATCGAACGGCACAACATCTTGCTGTGAGGCGACAACGCTACCGCAGTACCACCACCACAGTCTATACAAATGGAAAAAAGCAAAGTTCTGAAGTGCATTTTGAAAATCAGCTTGTTCTTTAACCATTCTATTTTAGACTTTCAGTGACATTTAGTGACATTCGAATAACATCTACTTCTGTATCTGTATTATAGAAACAGTAATAGTCTAATTCCAAAAGACTTGCTCTCAGTGTAAGTAACCATTTACACTGAGAGCAGGTCTTTTGGAATCTAATCCCTGGTGTAAGCCTGTTTTACTGAAGTAAGTAACTTAAACTGAGGGCAAGTTTTTTTCGGAAACAGACTTACACTGAGAGAAACTCTTTTGGAATCTGACCCTAAGATAAAGGTGAAATTACATGCTTGTGCAGTTTATATCCAAACTTATTTTTTTTTCTTATTAGATTTCATTTAGATCCACACTTAATGATTGTTTATTTTTTTTTTCTTTTAGACCTCGAATGACTTCTTCTGGTGGCAACTTAATATTCCAGACTGCCAGTGACAAATCTATAGAATTCAGAACAGGTTCTTATGGGAAAATAAAATTAAATAATGAAGACTTTGCAGAGCTTTCTAACCAGGTAATAGATTCTGCATTTATTTAAATCAATTCTCACAAATCAGGTATACCAGTAATGTGTTTTATGTTAGAATTTGGAGTACATTTGCTATATTTATAATGTTGGGAATTTCTGTGCTTACTCTGAGCAAGTCAATAACTAAAAAATAAAAATAATAAAAAAAATGCATGTGTAGTTTAAATGTGTATCTAATTGTTGTTGTCCTGCCTTATAAAATGGGTCATGGCTGAAAGGGGTCTTTGGACCCATTCAGTTACCCAGTTATGAAAAAAGAAAGAAATTACAAAGTTTCCAGATGATCAGATGATAGCAACGGAAATATGACTTTCAAAATTGTAGCTAAACAATCTTTCTACTCTCAAATGGCAAAAAATACAACAAATTGTAAAGAAAATATAGAAATTTACACTGAAATGCTTGTGTTTGTGTGTGTGTGTGTGTGTGTGTGTGTGTGTGTCTATTGTTTCTGTATTCATTAAATTCACAAAATAAAGTATGAAACTTCCTTTAGGAAGCAAAAGCTGTATACAAGTTATGTAAACAAGAATATTACAGTTATTAGTTACAGGTATCCAATAAAAGAATACAAAATAAAAGCTGAGAATTGTTACAGAGGGCCCTACTCTCTGCAAGCCCACACCCCTTTATTTATAAACACAAAGTGGAAGGTCATACTAATATGGTGAAATTTACAATACCATGAGGAGTGCTATTTAATGGCAATACTGTTGGTTCAATGTCGTCTTCCATTTTATAGCTAATTGTAATAATAAGAATACACTTTTAGAATCAAACTGTTATAGTAAACTGTCTGTCCAAAACGAAAAAATATGACTGCACCATTGTATGATATCTGAGCAAAACATCACATCTACATGCAGATGCACTCACAAATAACAGGGAAGTCAAAAATGTACACTTAGAATGCCTCCACATTTGAATTGAAAATTCTCATAATCAAGCAGTATGAGCAACGTCAAGCTTTTTATACCTGTATCTATCTGTGTATCTATATCTATATCTGTTTATCTATATATATATATCTATATATATATATATATATATATATATATATGTGTGTATATATATGGATTAACTTCACAAGACTGAAAGCCCAAAATCTTGAATGTCAAAAGACTGAGACCAAAATCTTGAAAGTTCAAAAGACTGAAAACTCAGAATACTGAATCTCAGAATACTGAAAACATATAGGATACCAACACTTACTATATTCAAGCACAACTACATACAGAAACAAATAAAAGATAAGCCATTTACCACTTCTCCAAGTATAAGCAGAAGGGCAAGCCTCCTGCACCCCATGTGGGGGGGCTGTGCCCCAGAACAAACCAAGTCCTATGCACGAGGGAATGCACGGTCCAAACCAAGTAGAAAACACCAAATAGACCAGCAAGGCAGCACGGAGTTCCAATATATTTATTTTAGTACTTAAACAACAGACTAGTTTCGGCAAGCAGCCTTCCTCAGTGTAAGACAGTACAGTCATGTTCCTTTTACTCATCCATTTAAATACATAGCATGAGCCAATGAAAAATTGAGCTCATGAATATTAATGAAATTAAAACACATTTCTTAGACTTAATGTTTTTCTCATACAAATATACAGTGGGTAACATATATGATAAAATCAATCCTGAACAGAGAAGATGACAACCCTGAATAAATGTATACATATAATTTGACATGTTGTTAGTATAGTATAACATATCTGTCTAGCCATATAAATATATTTATATTTATCTTTTTATTCTATATTTTATTCGCCACTGGCACTAGATATTGAACATAAATTCATCAATACCACCAATGGTATTGTATATCGAGTACTTGTATTGAAATGGCTCAGACTCGCTGTATCAAAAAGGGGTGCAATTAGGCAAATTGGGTGATCGACATATCCTGAGTATATAACTATCACCAACAATGGTGAAAATAAAGAACCAAAAACACAAAAGCATAACCTCCAAAACTGGAAATGTGATGATGAATAAGGGTAATTTCAAGTGACAAGTATAAGTGTGTAAAATATAACATATATAGGTGCTAGTCAAAAAAACCAGCATATTCTGGGTAAATGTTGTTCATACAAACACTGAGATTTTCCACATGACAGTTAACTATACATAAACACCGCCCATATCATAGTTGGTGCTACAAAAAGGCCCATATGGCTCAGTGTTCAAAACTCTGATCTATACCGAGCCAAAGTATATTTAGGTTCATTACTCACATATATAAAACCAGATGGTTTCTAAAGATGAAAGTGACCCAAGGCTTAGTATCAGATTAGTCAACATTATTGTTACAAGATAACCATATTCTCCTATAAGTGATCATTCAGTCCGGGATGAAATAAACCCCCCAATGTAGTAATCCAATATTTCTCTTTTTGATCCAATAACCCATGCCAACCTTGTTTATTTGTTCTGTCTCCAGAAATACGATCAATAACCATGAAACTGAACTTGGCCTGAGGATGTTTCAGTGTATGTTGATAAAGGGCACTGGTCTCCTTATGGTTTTTTATATCACTCCGATGTTCATTCATTCTGAATCTCAGAGCTCTAGAGGTTTGTCCAACATAGAATGCCCCACAATAACAGGAGGCCAGGTACACCACCCAATCGCTACTGCAATTACCAAAGATCTTAATGTCAAATATTCTACTGGTATTACGACTGGTAAACTCCTTGGATTTAAGCATATGTGGACAGGATCCACAATGGCCACAGGGAAATGAACCAATAAGTTCATCACCATGAAGTGTCAGTTGTTTATAAATAGTACCCCCGCTTGCCATGTGTTTGAAATGTGACAGGTAGGAGCCTAGGGTTTTACCATGTTTATATGAAAAAAGACATCGTGGTCCCAAAATACTTCGCAGCTTGTCATTAGCCAGTAGAATATTCCAATGTTTATTGATAATGTTTCTGATCATATTAATATTTCTGCCATAAGTTGTGATAAATCTGACACATGTACTGCGAGAAGATTGATTTTTGTTCTTAATCTGGTATTGTAATAAGTCATCCCTCTCTAGACTATTTGCTCTACTCTGGGCAGACACAATATCAAATCTATCATAACCCCTATTGGTAAACCTCTGACTGAGATCCCTGCTGGCCATTTGATATTCCTCTAGGTTTGAACTAAGACGTTTGATACGTATAAATTGAGATATCGGAATACTTCTGATGGTGTGACGGGGATGTAAACTTGATGCATGTAACAAGGTGTTATATTGCGGGTACTTGTGGAAAACCTTGGTGGACAAAGTATTATCTGGGTTCCTGTAAACAGTGACGTCCAAAAAATTGATGGAGTTTCTATCATACGTTACCGAAAATTCAAGTCCCCAGACATTGTCATTAAGATACTCAACAAATTCCTGCAAGTAACCCACATCAGCCCGCCACACCAACCAGCAGTCGTCCAGGTAACGTCTCCAAATGTCCATTTCCACCTGAAAGATGTTGTGTGATATATCATATATCATGTATTCTTCGACATAGGCCATGAAAAGGTCAGCATATATTGGAGCGAAAGATGCCCCCATAGCTGTTCCTTGTAGCTGCCAATAACATTGGCCTTGGAAATACAGAACATTCTTATTTAGCACATGCTCAGACATACATATCAAAAGGGTGTTAAACCCAGGTGCATATAAGTTGACCCTTTCCAACCAATATTGAATAGATTGCAGACCCGCCCAGTGGGGTATACTTGTATATAATGATTTTACATCCAATGTGCATAAATACCATTCGGGTTCCAATTGGGTCTCCCTGATTAACTGCAAAATTGTGTGGTGTCCTGCAACCTAGATCTTATATGTCCCAAAAGTGGTTTAAGATATTTAGTAAGGAAGGCCGATAAGGGTTCGGTCAGTGAGCCTATACCAGAGACTATTGGTCTACCAGGTGGTTTGGTTAGAGACTTGTGGATTTTGGGTAAAAGATACAATATCTGTTTGGAAGGTTCAGAAACCATAAGTGAATCCAAACATTTCTTGTTTATAATACCCTCCTCAAAGGCTAACCGCAAAAAGGAGTCAATCTCATCCTTAAATACTGGCGTTGGATCTATGGACATGTACATGTAACACTTAGCATCAGACAGTTGGGTTAACCCTTCCTGGACATAATCCGCAGTATTCCAAACCACAACTGCACCTCCCTTATCAGCAGGGACAATAACTATATCTTTATTATTACATAAGTTGTCCAAAGCTATCCTATCATCCGGAGTTAGGTTGCTAGCCAGCATGATATGTCCCATATTCTCAAAGTGAATATCCCTCAAAATAGTGTCCATAAAGATGGAAACGTGTTTATTCACAGGAGGTTGGAATGAGGACTTACCAAAGCGAAAGTCCTCAGATGGTTCTGACTTGTTATCATCAAAAAACAATCTTAGATTTAGAGTCCGGCAAAAATCCTGTACTATGTGATATTCCTGGCTGAAAAATGAGGGAATATAGTTAAGACCCTTATTCAAAAGGGCAACCTGTTCATTTGTTAGTATGGTTTTAGATAGATTCAACACATTCTGAGTGGGCCCTGGCATATCTCCTATTTCAGGAAGTTGTCCAAAAGTCCTTGGAAGGAGACCGGAGTAATTGGTCTTTCTGTGCTTTCTGCCCCCCCGGTGTCCCTTGCCCCCTCTAAAGGGGAAATTTTATTTGTTTTCTTCCTGTTTGGTGAGACCCTCTCCCCTGACCCCTCAAAATCCGTGAGAGAGGATTCATCACCAGACGTGCTATATGAGCTGTCCCCCTTCTTTTTCAGAATTGAGCGAGGTCTCTTTTTGGTGCGACTGGGCCCTGTCCTAACCTGATTGGTGTCCGCAAATCTAACTGATCTGCTGAAATCAAACGGTTTGCCCCGCTGGTAGTCTGAGAAGTCACGATGAAACTTCTTAATTTTCCGTTCCTTCAAAGTTTTTTCATGCTCCGTCAATTCTAAGGACAGTTTTTTAATATTATCCTGATATTTCAAAGAGGATTCAAACTTTTGAACCTCAGAACATATATTTTGATTTCAAGTATATTGGAATCTACTGTCCTTTCATAATATTGTAACAAAATGTTCACAAATGTCATGGATCCCGTCTGAAGAGCCTCCTGCCAATCTTGGTTAAGTTTGTCATCTGGTCTCCCCACTAGAGGTTGTGTTCGTATTCGTAGTCCCCTGGGAGCCATGTTTTGTGCCGAATATGCTTTAAATAACTTAAGATGCCAGATGTTTGATCTAAGGGTTTTGAATGCTTTGGTAATTGAATGAAAAAACATGTCACAATCTACCAAAGAAGTCTGAGCCGAATTGACCGGATCATTGCTTGGCAATTTCTCAATACCAAATACAGCTATGTCTTGCCGATCAGCACATAATCCAGACAGTATACTGTTCAGATCCATGTTGTGAATAATATTTTATATATGCTACTATTAATGATTGGTGGAGCACAAAAAAGCATCAAAGATGTGTAATATTTCAACCAAATTAGTAGTACAATAGTCGAAAGGCCCAGTGGCACCAAAAATTGGAAGATAGTTAAACGCCAATCCAAAATGAGGAGTCACAAGGGTGGGCAGAAAGCATTGATTAAACAGAAAAAACAAGGACTAATGAATCCCTATGGGAGGCAAGACACAATGAATAGCACAGAAAAGTAAATTACAGTATTCCATATAAGACTGTTAGCTTGTATACTCAATTAAAGCATCCAAACCTAAGAATGGTTAAATGTTAAATAATCCAATGGTTAAGTCACGATTCCAATTAATCGCTGATGGGTGCCCCAATGAACCTAACTATCAATTATAAATAACGGCTAATACTAGACGTTAAATTCAAATGTTAGGACACACAACTGAGAATATATTTGATCACCAAGGAAATGATCAAAACACTGGATCCACTGAGGACACCATAAACTCCATAAACCATGAAAGGATTTTATATGTATATAAAGAACAACTGTTTAGTAATACTACAAACAAATGTGGACCTGTCTAAAGAACCAATTGGAGTGGTCTGATTAAGTAGTATTCCTTTGATCAAACAATGCCCCACTCACAGCTGGATAAATCCTCTAATCACTATACAAAATATTATTGTTTGTGTTATCACCCATATAAAATATTCATCCAATCAACACACAAAAACAATTGGTGAAAATGGTCCAAGTTTTAATTGTGATTGGGGGACCGAGCAGTGGCCCGTTTCTAAAAGACAACTAGACTGGTAACCTGCAATGAATTGCAAATATAGTTACTGTAAATGCTAATATTTGTTAGTACAACAACAAGAATAGTATTTCCGTTTGTATATTACACACTTCTGAGGAACTATAATCCCAGACACTCAAAATATAACATAATATAATGAAATCTCAACAGTTGTTGTCCCTCTTGGACTCATACACCTGAGTATTTGTAATTATAACTCAACACAATTAGACATGCAGCCTATGTTCATAAGTTATCCTCTCTAAAATGGTGTCCCATATTGGATATATATAGCATAATAAAGTCTAAACCGCCATTGTACTGAAATATATTATAATAATATAACAAGTATAATCACAACTATTCAAGTATATTGTGTTCACTTTACTCAGTACCTATAACCAACTAATATATTGGGGAGGGATATCATGAATAGTCGTATGACTATTTTAAATATGCCAATATATTGGGGTCTGAGACGTTGTGTGAATTAAGCCCAGCATATCCCAATTCTCAATCTAATTGTCACACATAACCTGATACCCCTGCATAAGTTAGCCGACACTTCTGAAAGCCAAAAGGCTAAGTATTTCTTTAGTTATCAATATAATACATTTGGAGGTACAGTTCACAAACTGTCTGAACACTCACAGAGGTGAACCAAATATAACTTGGAAGCTGACTATGATAGGACCAGACACATGTAGTCATATCATGTACCATAGACTAGTGTGCACAATCATATAACATGTACAAAATAGTCGTTAGGCAAAATAGTGATCTCAATTATAAGCCAAGAGGGTGTGCAAACATATGTTATCCAAAACCAATGGTTGTTTGTATATAATATTAGCCGTGGTTAATATAAAACCATGACTCCAGTCCTAGTACCAACTTAGTTCAAAACACTCTGTGTACCAACTGGTTATTTCAAGTTGCACAAAGAAAATTACAGTGATTCCAATAGTTGCCCCTTAATTATAGAAATTGAAAAACATTCTGCGCTTAATGTTAATGTCCCCCTACTAGATAGAAGGGTCCCAAGTCCTGGTCCTGTGCCCCACACACCCCCTGCTACTTAAATATATCAACTCCAAGATCGCACTCCACAGAACAAAATAGCAAACATACCATTACATGTTTCATGACTGCCTGTTGTAACCTTAGTCATGTTCTCTTCTAACTTGCTATACTACAACATAACTCATGTTAGCATACTGAAGTGCGATCGAGGAGTTGATAAATTTCAGTAGCAGGGAGTGTGGGGGGCACAGCCCCGCACATGGGGGTGCAGGGGGGCTTGCCCCCTTCTTATACTTGGAGAAAAGTAATATGGTTTGTCTTGTATTTGTTTCTGTACCTACTTCTGTTGGAATATAGTAAGTGTTGGTATCCTGTGTGTTTTCAGTATTCTGAGATTCAGTATTTTGAGTTTTCTGCCTTTTGAACTTTCAAGATTTTGGTCTCAGTCTTTTGAAATTCGAGATTTTGGGCTTTCAGTCTTTTGAAGTGAATCCATATACATATATATGTGTGTGATATATAGATAGATGTATCTATAGAGCTATAGAAGATGCACACACACACACACACACACACACACACACACACACACACACACACACACACACGCACACGCACACACACACACACACACACACGCACACGCACACGCACATGCACACACACACACACACACACATATACACACATATATATATATATTTATAAAGTGTTTAGCAAAACACAAACACAAGCATCTGGTACACTTTGTACATATTTTTTACATTTCTACAATCATAGTGCACCATCAAGAGATTTATTTTAACATTGCTAAGGTAAATGAACTGTCGCAAAGACTGTTTTAGCCATAACCCAGACCAGAGGCAACAAACAAAAAATACATATGTTTATCTAGAAATTATGCAAAGAAAAATACAAGTATACAAAACAGGAGAACAAGCAAATGTAGTTGCAAGTAAAGACATCAGTAGGTACATTATGGTAATTAAGATAAATATCATAATGGTGCAAACAGTATGCTGTTCTTCTTATGATCACTGTTATATGACTAATAACATGTGGGATATCCCACCAGGGATAGCTGCTGGTTGGTCAGGATAACAAAGTCTAGGAATGTTTCTTTTGTGTCGCATGTTTGACATATTACCACAGTGCACCAAGGCTATGTGGTATGTGGGGTATATATTAAATTGTCGACAGCTCACAATGTCGACTCTGAAATGTTCAACACCAAAATGTCAAGCTACGAAAATAGCAAACGGCCATATAACAGATGTCTTTCCAACAGAAAGAAATCAGTTGGCCAAACAACAATGGCACACATAAATAAATATATTTAAGTGAGTGGCTTCGCCTCCCACACCCATCAAAGTGGGGGGCAGTGCCCCCCCAACTAAATATTCTAACTCCGAGACAGCACTACACTCAGGGAAAGGGCAGTTGTCAGGGAATGGCCAACCAATTTCTTTGCATTAGAAAGAAATTGGTTATATGCCCATTCACTATTTTCATAGTTTGACATTTTGGTGTCGAACATTTCAGAGTTGACATTGTGAGCTGTCGACAATTTAATATAGACCCGGTATGTAAGGTATATATGGGTGCAAAGTACCTGATAACTTTCTTGCAACCAGTCCTAACATTGAACCTGCATTTCTCTGTCAATCTGACAGACATACAATCACAACTGGTTTTATTTGCCTCAGGCAGATAAGTATTAGCATTCAAATCTTCCTCTTAATTATTGTTGACTAATGTTAACCTTTTTCATGTCAACTAAGGGGAAATGTCAGGCATGAGTGCTGAAGATGGCAGGAGAGTGGCACTGAATCGAGAGAGTTGGCGACTGTTAATACGATACCCCAACCCCATGTAAATGGGAAAAAGGGGATGATGATGATGATAAGGGGAAATGTGATTATGGGACAACCATACTAAATATATATTTTTTGTCAAGGGACCAGTTATATAAATTGCCAGTCCTTTATCTGTATGACCCTCAGGAGCCATTTGTCTTTTATTAAAAATTGTCTTGAAAATCAGGGACACAAAGTTTGCACATACTGAAATGGATACTGAAGCTTCTTGTCCACATTCCACATCAGTCAAAAATGAAGCTTGAAATGACTAAATCTGAAGCTTCAGCTGTCCGTTCAGATCCGGATGTCTCCACTGTGCCTCTGGATGAGTCCTCAGACCATCAGGAAGCTTTGACTACTTCCTCTGTCTTGATTCCATGGGAAGTCAACAAGGCAATGCCCCTTAGTACATCCACCCAGACAGATTAAATAGCATCCTCTGCTGCAAAGGGGGAAGCAAGACTAATTACTTCAGAGAGATCTGAAGGCATACCTCAGATTCTTGTCAGAGAGGAAGTACCAGGTTTTATCTTTGAGGAACATCAGGGGTTTTGAGTCTCTTCTCTTTGTGGAAGCTCCTCTTCCGTCTAACAAAAAAAAAAAAAAAAAAGCAGAAGGCTAAGCATAACTCTCTCTGTAGCTGTTAGGTTAATCAGAAAGAATTCTATGAATTTTCCCTAGGACCGTTTAAGGCTTTAGTCTCTCTCAAGCGCCCACAGTCCTTTTCTTATGCCCCCCATGACTACCACCCCTTCAGAAGAGGAAGATTAGGATTCTGAGAGGAATTTCTTGGTATACTCTTCTAAAATCCATTCTCAGCAGGATATGTATCTAAAAAGAGTACTTAATATAATGCAACATTTTTAATGTGCATTAAAATGAATGCCAGTACTTCCTACCCAGATATCCCACATCAGCCTATGCAGTGTAGCAGGGCTGCTGCATTGCTGAATGTGTTGTACTTTGTATAAGATGTTAAACAGAGGACTCATCTGCTGAGCTGCTGGTAATGCATGCATGACTTATCAAAAGAGTAGAAGTCTGTTATTAAAACATATATGCTTATTTGCACCTATACATACGTATTTACAATATATACACTATATATAATATTCTTTTACAATTTTTCAAAAGAATAAAGCAAACACAATAATCATTTTTTTCTTTCTGACCCCCGCTCCAACTTCTACAACAAATCAGTATGAACACTTCATTGCCATCCTTTGAACTTCCCAGGTTCCCTCTTGGCATTCATCAAGATGGAGTTTCATTGATGGATCAGGCAGGTATGTTTAAATCCACTCATACCCTTTCTTGTTCCACCCCTTTGCCAAAACCATTACACAAGTGCTTTTGACCAGACTTGGGGAGCCTGTTCTAAAAATGTGAACGACTAAAGTGTATGGTTCAAAAGGGATAGGAAGGGCCACATAAATATTAGGGAAATGAAGGTGGTGATTCTAGCCTTGCAATCTCTGTATCACCTGTAGTCTTCAGGAACTCTCCAGGTATTTACAGATAATACCACATTATGTGGACAATAAACAAGCAAGGAGGGACAAAATCCTAACTCCTTTGTAGACTAGCAATGACTGCCTGGGGCATAGCCATAAAGAAACAACCTTTTTTTGCTAGTAGCTTACATTCCCCTTGGAGAACAATTTATTGGCAGATTACTTGAGCAGATCCCAGCCAGACCCCCAAGAATGGATGTCTAAAAGAGAGATCTTCCTGCAAATTGTCCATCAGTTGGGTACTCCTCAGCTAGATCTCTTTGTCTCCAATCTGAACAGGCATCTCAGGTTGTTTTATTCTAGGATTCCATGCCTAGAAGCTTGGAAAATGGATGTAACCTCCCACCTCTAATTTCCAAAGTTCTTCTGAAAATCAAGAAGGACAAGCCAAAAATCTTGCTGGTCACTCCCTTCAGCACTGGTTCCCATTCTATTCCATCTTGCCTGGGGTAATAATCAAAAGTTATCTCAAAGGATGAACTTACTCATACAGCAAATGGGATCTCTTATTCATTTAAACCTTCAGATCTGAATCTAAACCTCTAGATGACTTGGTTTTAATTATTCTCTCTGAGGGTATGCTATAAGTATTACATTAGGTTTGAAAACTTGCTACAGGAAAATCTTATTTTCCAAATGGAAGAGATTTTCTTCATGCTGCCACAAGATGAATCAGGACCCTTATTGAATGGGAATTTCCCTATCATTCTGTCTTACTTGTGTATGCCGGTCAGTTCATGGCTGTCATATTCTTCTAAAAAAGCACATCTGTCAGCCATTTCTGCCTACCTTTCCTTTGTCTTCTCATTTTGAGGTCAAGCAGTTTTTAAAAGCCATCCATTATCTTAGAACCCCATAAAAAATCTCTTCCTCCTACTTGGAACCTGGATTGTACTTTAGAAAAGTTGATCTTCCTGCATTTGAGCTTTCTTCTTCTGTTCCATTTTGTGTTTCACAAAGATAGGGTTACCTTCATGCTTCATGCATTTTCTAGAGCTAGGGCTGAATTTTCTAGGTCCATCTTGCAAGGGATATTACACTCCATTTTAAATCCTAATTCATCTTTCCTGGGCACATGGAAAGCTTTGGGACTCTTCCCACTTGTAAGTAATACTACAACAGTGATCATAGGAGGGACATAGTGCAGTCGCCTAAGAATTTACCATAGCAGTTGATGCCTGACTGATCATCATTGCAGTAACAGATCTACCCACCTCCCTCCTCTTTATTTTTAGACTGAGGTGATATCCTTTCCATTTCTCTTCTACTGGTTGACAACTGCTTTTTAGTTGCCTACTATTTTTATTGCCTTGCTGGCTTTTGGTTCTCGGGCAAGAAAGTCCTGAAGTACTCTACACCTGCATGTCCCTTGTGCCTGCATTGCCAAGATATGCTTTGGTCATATGTCAGATGCACGAGATGACAGGAAGATGCCTAGGCTTTGGTATCTAGGACAGATGTATGGCTATCCTAGGCAGGATATCCCACTTGTTAATAATCCTGGAACATACCTCTCAACCTCTTTACACAAGAATTTTGGGCAATGCCAAAAAATATGAGGCAGCAATCTGGATATTCTGTTAAAATCTGGACAGTTGAGAGGTATGTAGTGCAACAATGATAATTCAGGCATCTGCTGTTATGGAACATTCTTACACAACTGTACTTTCCTGGAGATTGCTCTAGTCACTGATTATACATCCATGAGAAAACCATTCTATGTTGTGCAACTTATAAACAAAGGTATGGCATATAGGTCCAAGGAAGTCATTGTTCTACTGCATTTGGCATTCATTAGACTTATCGTTAAGCATAATACCCTCTTTAGTATGTTCTTCACCAGGCACATTCAACAATTGAAATGTCTACAGTGGTTTCTCATTAAAAAAATACTGGGCGTAAGTAACATATTCTATGCAGACCACCTCAAGGCTCTATCCCTGTATTCTGTCTCTTACAAGCAGCTGATGGGAAATCTATGTCTGGCATACTAGGCATTGTCAGATCCCACCCTGATGGACCTCCTGCACATCCACAAAATGAACAGCACCAGAATTATTAGTTCTAAAGACTTAAAAATTGTCTGTGATATAAACAGGACTTGTTTGAGAGACAGCTATGCATCCCAGAGACTACCCCTTCTCTGGAACAGGCTCCATCTGAAGCAGCATTTCTCTCTAATCCAATTAAAGTGTAACTTGGACAGTTGGATGGGGAGTAGGAAATTCATCCCTGGTTAGATACCTATGTCTCTAATGGACACAAACACCATGTAAATGGTTCATCTCGCAAGCCACTGCTTGTAAATGTTTCATCTCTCAAGCCCCTGCTTATACTTATCAAGGGTATGAGAACTTGTCAGAGATTTGGGATGCATGGCCACCTAACCTGGACTGAAACACTAAAGGAAGAGGCATGTCCATATTCATTAAGGATATCCACACCTCCAGGCTAGTTGCTCAACATAATGCATCTGAAATTATCCAAGTGCAACTAACAATGGGCAAGACTGCAATTCAGGTTGTAGCTTGTTACAGATCCCCCATCATGCCCCAGGATTCCCGCTCTTCATTTCTTAAGATACTGGAAGGTATTAAGGTACAACCAAATACCTTAATTATGGGTGATTTCAACTACCCTACCATCAACTGGGAAAACTACTCATGTACCAACTCATTCACTCAACGTTTTCTGGAATTCATAAATTCCAACACCTTGGATCAGCTTGTCCACACCCCCACCAGGGGCAGCAATATCCTGGACCTGGTCATTACCAATATGGGTAACCAGTGTTCCACTCCAGAGGTCAACTCCTTGTGAGTCAGATCTGACAACAAGCTAATCACCCTAGACATTCATATCCTACCACCCCCACCACACAATAAGGAAAACACTGTCAAAAACTATTTATTTATTTTACATTTGTTGACCGGGATGGTCTAACTGGATGCATTTCCATTTTCAGTAGAGTCCTGGGGAGATAATCTCCATGAAGTTACATTAGTACAACTATTCAGGTAAAGGTTATTTATATAAATACAAACTTAAGGTTTCAACAGTTCAAAAATTTACACAGTTTCAACATAAATTTAGGTAGCAAGTTGTGGTACAGATACATATTTAAAGTTTCAGCAATTGCAAAAAAAAAACAACTTGCACAGTTTGTACAGAATTTTTTGGAAGCATTAGATGAGGTATTTTATATTGTATTTACAAAAGACTTGGCTATATAAGTTAAATTAGCTGTAAAGGGTAAGATATGTCTTTGTAAAGCATAAGTAATAGATGGATACTGACAAATTTCAGAGCAGATATAAGGTCTATAGCAAGAGAGAGAAGGGAGCCAGATAGGATTAGTCAGGATTTGTACAGGGACATAACCAATGGGTTTTCAGATAGAGTTTGCATCCAAAAATGTATTTGATCCATTATGAAAAATATTCTAAAGACAGCAGGATATAGTGACTTGAATCTCATTACTAGCTCTTGATATTCCCAGGTGCCAGGATAAACATGTTTCTCTTCTGTCTGATATGCTGTGAATAACCATTTCCATAAACATACTACTGCCCCCAGTGTTTAATTTTCTTTCTGCCACAGTTTTGCTAGATGCAGATCTTTTTGCTGGTATGAATGCATCTTTATTAATGTAGTTTTCAGCTGCTTTCTCATAGTCAGACTTGGAGCATAAGCATGGTGTGACCTCTCAGTTAACAAATTCTGCTGTGGAACACCTATCCAGTTGCTTATTTATGCCTTCACAAAGTTAACATTAAAGTAGTCTATTCATTCCAGCTTCTCAGGCATAGCAAAAACATCTAAGGTTTACTATGTATACTCTGTCTTCTACTCTATTTTTGAAACAGCTCTTCTCAAGAAGCCTTTTGCTTAACCAGACTTATCTTCATTTCAACCTCTGATTTCTACAGTTTTATCAGGTCATCTGACTAGCCACTTATTTTT
Organism: Protopterus annectens; assembly: GCF_019279795.1. NCBI lineage: Eukaryota > Metazoa > Chordata > Ceratodontiformes > Protopteridae > Protopterus > Protopterus annectens. The sequence continues at coordinate 1,468,540,145 of NC_056732.1, read as the reverse complement.
TTCTATTTTTTCCAATCTTTTTTCATTTGTTTTTATTTATTTCTTCAGTGTTTCACTTATTTTAAACCCCACTGACTACATTTGCTATATTATTATTGTCTAAATTACTGGAAGCCATATTCTGCACCAAACCTGAAACATGAACTTTTTGCTTAACAGCTGCAAGATTCTCCCTAGACAGAGCCTTTTCTTCTCCTTCTTTTGTTGATTTTCTCTTACTTTTTCTAGACATTACAGGTACTGGATAGTAACTGAATTTTATCTGACTTGATAACTTTCAGTGACTTTTTACAACAGCAGTTCTGTTTTCACACTGGGAAAGCAGGTGTTTACTCAACCAAACATTCTAGTTATTCCACAAAATCCAACCAGTCCTCTGAAGGTCACAGCTCCAGCGACAGCATAAGAATATCAAAAATAAATATTAAGAACTGTGTCCACCAGGCCAATAAAATGTAAATAAAACTTTAATATACAATCGATGTAAGCACTTTCAGGCAGAGCCCTTCTTCGGACAACAAGTTAAAATGAGACATTCAACTTCCACCATACATATATATATATATATATATATATATATATATATATATATATACACGAGTAATTCAATTCAATCAGTTCTTGTAATTAACCCACCTCCTTTTGAGTGCAGATTTTAAAGGAATAGCAACGTTTAGCCCTGGTGTACAGTCTGCTGCAAATTCTATAATCCATTTAAGTTCTGCATACTCAGTCATGTTAACCCCCCCCCCCACTTCATATTCACATGCACGATCTGTATAACCATAAATGAAAAAGTATTGATAATATATGTTGGTATAAGGCATTATGACTGTCCTTAAGATGTATGGCAGATAAATGCTTCAAGATCATAACTTTTAACTTACAATTGGTCTTTCCAACATAGAAACTAGGGCATGACTTACACTGTGCCAAATACACCACATTTGAAGTATGACAATCAGCACAGATGTCAAAATTATATCTCTTGTTGGTGGTGAGATGTGCAAAATAATTCTTGTCACTAATAAAAGGGCAGGCCTTACAATTCCTGCAAGGAAAAGTGCCTATTCTTTTAGAAATGCCCTTACAAATATTCTTCGAATTGGTATCATGACATAACAGATCTTTTAAGTAGGTATTCCTTTTAAAACAAAACTTGGATTTATCACTAACAATCCCTTCCAGTTTGTCATCACTGAGAAAGATCTTCCAGTTATGCTTAATTATTTCACACACACATCACTAACATTATCACTGTACTTAAGCATCACCCGTGGATTGGCTAGGTTTTGTCCAGTCCATTGCCTTTTATTTCCAAAGTCCCTATTCCCTGCTGAAAACCAGGGGCAGGCTTCCCTTTCCTATGCTCATGAATAGTATTAATTCTTGGGTCAATAATCTTGTGTGTGTATCCTCTAGTAGCCATTTGTTGCATTAAATTTGATACCTCATTATTAAACATCTCATCTTGGGTGCATAAATGTGAAGTCCAATAACCTTGTCCTACCACTATGTTGTCAAAAGTACATCTGGGATGCATGCTGTCATAGCTTAAATAGTGATTTTTCCAACAACTCTTTCTAAATAGCCTTGTATGTAACTTGCCATCCTTACTTTTACTTAACTGTACATCTAGGAAGTCTATGGCTTCCTTATTACTGTGTACTGTGAATCTCAAAAAATCTATTGTACTCTCTAGATATTTAATAAACACACCTAATTCATCATCACTACTCCCCATAGGAGGAAAATATCATCCACAAAATGAACATAATAACGTAAGAAGCATTGCCATGGATGATCTCTACCAAATATGTTAACCTGCTCCCATGAGGCTAAGACCATATTCAGAGGATCCACATTGCATTGTGTAGTCACTAGCGTGGCTGTACAAGCTGAAGTATCCTCAATCAGATAAGAACAAGGGGGTAGAGTCTTACTGGTATCCCGGGCAACCACTCTCTCTGCTCAACCATTATTGTTGCAAATCTCACCATTTACAGTACTCGCTTCAATTTTATTGTTGGTATTGACCCCATTTTTAGCTGCCTGAGTCCTGGGCCATGTAAAAATGTGCCCTTGTAAAAAATCTCAATAGTCCCTTATTATTGTTTTCATTTTTATTGCTGCATCTTATTATCGAAAGCTGCTAAATCAGTTAAAAGAGCTGAAGTTTTATTCATATGCAGCTCACCTGTATAGTTATGCTCCAGGAACACCTGCAAAGCATTGATATCCTCATGCAGATTATCCTCCTGTGGGCTAAAAAAGTCAAGTAATAGCTGCATGAACTGAAAACTAGTGTCAATATTAATATGTTGCCAATGGGCCAGTAATTCAGGAAACGTATCCCCTTGTGAGGGCATACAGAAGACACGTAGCCCTCTAGGCACAATTTTATAGTGTAAACAAGCTTCGAAGTGGAACCTCTGCCACTACAGATGTTTCAATTTACGTGATAGATTTTCCAAACTGGATCTTCTTCTTCTCCTTTCGGCTTTTCATAACAGTTCTAAAAAAGTGTTGTCAACAGCTTTAACTGCAGTCTCACATTGAACACATTCTTCTACACATAACCCTTCCATTTTCAGCAGTTATAGTTATAGGTCACTCCATTGTAAGACATAAAGATACCTTTTGCTAGACTGAACAAAGACAGAGTAATGGTTTGTTGTTTGTCTGGTGACAAGATTCATCATATCACATGCATTCAGGTCCTTGAACAACATGTACCAGTATGACTCTGACATAGTACACTGGCTGACCAGATTTGCTGATGACTAGAAATTGGGTGCAGTCATTGAATCCCCCAAAGGCATAGATATCTCCCAGGGGTCTACTTCTAAATTTCAAACTTTCAAAACGTCAAATTTCTTTGGTCGAGACCATAAGATCAAAGTTTGAAACTTCAAAATTTAAATAAAAAAAATAAAAACAAGCCCCCCCCTGCACCCCCCCCATGTGGTGGGCTGTGTCCCCACACCCCATACTAATCAAAGGTGGAAACTCCACCGATATCGCTAACTTCAGACCAATTGCAATACTGTCTCATCTCTCAAAAATATTGGAAAAATATATCCACAAACAAGTTATGCAATACCTACTTCAGGAAAATTTACTCACGCCTACCCAACATGGCTTTCACCCTAAACATAGTACCACAACTGCACTAATATCTTTCATAAATACTATCTCTCTCTTGCTCGTGACAACAATAAACAAGTCTCCTGCCTATTCTTGGACCGCTCCAAGGCCTTTAATACAGTCTCCCATCTTCTTCTTCTGTCCAAACAATCAAACCTAAATTTCTCTTCTTCTACTATTACATGTTTTTTCTAGCTATCTCTTGGATTGTCTGCAATCTGTCAAATGGCTCTCAGCTCTATCCCCTCCCCTCCCAGTTAAAATGGGAGTCCCCCAAGGATCTGTGCTTGGCCCACTACTTTTTAATATTTTCACTAATTTACTATACACCTTTTGTCCCCAGTCATCCCTTATACAATATGCAGATGACTCTACAGTCATCACCATCACAGACACTCCCTCCAACCTCTACTCTGCTACCCAAGCATCCTTTAACTCCGTAGAATCCTGACTCTCTCACAACAACTAATTCTCAACCCAAAGAAAACTATACTCTTACTCTTTCTTCCCAAAAACCTAAATAATCTGAAAACAACTTTTATTATACTGTCCCTCAATAACACATCTATCGCTGTTGAATCCAGCACAAAAACTCTTAGCATTAACAATTGATGACCAACTTAAGTTTGATTTACATTTGCTTAACTGTATTAAAAAGACACACCAAAAATTTGATCTCCTTTACCGCAACAAAAGGTTCTTAACAAACAATGCAAAAATAACCCTCTCTCATGCATACCTTCTTCCTACCCTAATGTATAGCTGCCAAATGTTTACTAATCTGAACTTCTCACTCTTAACTAAACTCAAATCAACCTACAACAAGGTAGCTAGATTAGCTGCACACCATAGTTATAAGACTCACCGCTGTCTCTCTCTAAAACACTTAGACTGGATAGAATTACCACACCATCTCCTCTTCTCTCAACTACAGATAATTGACTCAGTTCAATACCAACACTCTTTCTGCCCTAGCCTTACTCCTATAATCTCTAAGTATTTACCAACTAGGTCTCTACGCATCTCTGACCAAGACCTGCTACAAATATGTAAACCCAAAACCAAAACTGGTTCCAACCTCTACACCTTCCGCCCTGCCTTGTCTTGGAACAAACTCCCCTTAGAAATTAGATCTCTTAAACACCCTAAAAGTTTCAAAACAGCCACTAGAGAATGCCTAAAAATTCACTGGACTTGCCACTGTACCCATCCTCCTTAAGTACTTACCCATTCATCAAAGATTCTCATTACCTCCTCCATCTGACTTATGCATTTCTTCTTGCATACTCTCACTAGCCACCTTTCTTTGTGCATTTATGTAAACTTCCAATCTTATATCAGCCTTTTAACCTCTATTTTTAACATCACTCTGCCTCTCAACTTCTCTTCCATTTTTCTTTCTCCTCTACAGTACCAATATATGCCAAAATGACAACAAATTAGTTTTGTAACATTACTGTTTATCAGTCATGTATTGTTTGTCTTTGTCCTGGCATTATATTTTACTCTTGTTAACAACCTCCCCACCAACTACTTGTGTAAATCTAAACTTGCATTGTACATATTCATTGTACAATTATGATTGCTTATTATCTATTTCTTTTTATAAAAATTGTATTTCACTGTGGAGCTTTTCTCCCCGGGTCTCTGCTGAAAATGGGTCACTCAGCTCAGTCGGACTAACGCGGTAAACAAATGCAAAATAAATAAATAATAAATATAACAACACCAAGATCGCACTACAGCAAGGAAAATGTAAATATACTGCTCTGCGCTATACAGTGATCTCTATTTAAACAGTTCAAAGTCTCAAAACTTTGATCTTATGGTCTCGACCATAAGAAAGTTGACATTTTGAAAGTTTGAAATTTAGAAGTAGACCCCCTTCCCAGAGTGTGTGACACAAATAACTGGTGCCAGAACCATGACCTAAAGCTCAATGTAAAAAATGTATAATTACACCCTTTGGGAAGATGACCACCTCTGCAAATTACAACATTGATAACACTCCTTTAAGAGTAGACCCAGTGGTTGGGGACTTGGGAACTCAGGTTGACAGCAACCTGAATTTTGATCACCATGTGTCCATGGTCAAGAGAAAATCTATCTGTGTGACACAGCTTATAATTAAGAACATGGCATCCAGATTTAAGGTGACCATAGTCCCACTATACTCAGTCCTGATTAGACCACTAATCAAATACAATGTACCCTTCAGCATGTACCTGACCAGGCATTTGCAACAGCTGGAGTGGCCACAGAACTTCTTCACTAAATGTCTACAGAGTGTAAATAATATGTCCTATACAAACCACCTCAAAGCCATGTCCCTGTACCCAGTCTCCTACAGACTTCTGAGGGATGATCTTTGCCTAACCTTCAAGGTATTCTCTTATGATTTTCTTCATGATAGATCTGCTACACATTCACAAAACAAACAGCACTAGTATTATCTGATCTAAGGATCTAAACCTTGTCTGTGACATAAACAAAACATGTAGGAGGGAAAGGTATGTGTCTCAGACATCACCCCTTCTCTAGTACAGAGTGCCCATTCATATGAACTGGAATCACTGTACTAAACCCAGTACCATTTTCCTAGGTGATCTACATTTTCCAGTTATAGCCCAGGAAACCTACACTACCACTAGTGCACAAGCATAGAGATTCTTGGACTTTGTCAGTACAAATGCCCTGAGGCAATTAGTCAGAGAACTAGGGTGAACATCTTGGATCTTCTCCTTACTATTATGGGGTATCTTGCACCATCCTTTGCATATCTCCATCACTTGTTAGGTCTGACTATGAAGCCTGCTCCTTCAAAATAAAATTGGAAATAGAGACCCCCTTCTACCCAATGTACCTTTAGACATTTCTCTAAGAAAAATGATCTACTCATCATCGATAGATTGGAAAGCTTCAAATCCCCACAAAACCCAGTTAACTCCACTGAATACTCAGAAAAGTACATTACCATACTATACCAGCATGTAGAAAGTTACATATATGCAGCTGCTCCCTGTGAAAACAAGTGCAGGGCAAAATCCAGAAATGACCCCCCTCACCCCCCCCCCCCCACCCCAACCCATGGTGGAACCATAATATCAACAAGCTTTAAAATAAAGAAAGAGAATTTTAACCAAAAGTAAGAAGAATAATTCTCCAGAATGACAGAGCCCACATCACTTAAATAGACAACTCAGGGACTTACTAAAATCCAACAAAGTCATGTTTGAGGCTAAAATAGCGACCCAAGCTAAGGATAATCACAAGACCTTAGTTATGTTTGAAATCTCAGGACCATAATGCGGTAATGTGCTGAGCTGATTGTGAATGATGCTACCTATACTGAGGCTGAAGATACAGTGAACCTACTGTCCAATAAATTCAGCTCAAACTTTACCCCTCTTCCCCCTCCATCTGTCCAACAAGATATACCTGAAACCTACACGTCTTCAGCTATTACACAAGGCCAAATCCAAAAAGGGCTATAAAAAGCTAAAAATATTGAATGGCTGGGTCCAGACAATATCCCTGGATGCATCTTAAATAGCATGAAGAATGATTTAGCCATTCCCAACAACACAGGTCTACCTTAGCCACCATACAGGTATGTTTACCAAGCAAATGGAGAGCAGCTACAGTTATTCACTGCATAAGGGAGAATCTTCCACAGACTCTGGCAATTACAGACCCGTAGATCTGATCATCCTCACATGCAAAGCAATGGAATACTTATCATGGAAATAATCAATACATAGAGAACTCACAAACATGTACCCATCTAAGTTTGTGTTTGTCAAGGGCAGGTTACACTTACTCAACCTATTGATTCTTTTGAAAGGTCACCAAAACAATGGATGAAAATAAAATGGTATACAACACATACCTTGACCTGGCCAATGCTTTTGACACAATCCTCCGATCAGGCATAGAAGAAAAGCTAAATAAACTGGGTGAAAAACCATACATCAACCCCCAGATTGCCAACAGGCTCATAGATAGGATGCAGGAGATCAAACCAGGGTAAGCTACTTACATAAAGAGATGAGTCACCAGTGGAGTTTCCAAAGGTTTGCTGCTGGGACTTCTCCTGTTTAGCATCTACTTTTCTGAAGCAAAAGCCAATGCAAAGTGGATCTAGCTGACTAAGTCTGCAGATGATTCCAAGCTAGGAACAGTCATTGAATCCCCAAATTACCTAGCTATCCTGCAGGAAGATCTGTCCCAAACAAATGACCTGAATCATGGAATGAATCTAAATGTGAAAAAGTACATTATCATATTGTTTGGGAAGTTGTCTACCCCTGGGAACTACCACACTGACAGTACACTCCTAAGAGATGAGCCATTTGTTCAGGATTTGGGAACTTATGTGGACAGTGACCTAATGTTCGACCACCATGTATCTACTTTCATACATGGTATATTTCATACATCTTTCTATACTGTGGAGTTTATAAACAAGGGGATTGCATCTACATGTAGAGGTGTCATTGTCCCCTTTTTCTCAGCCCTCATTAGGCCAGTCATTGA
>NC_056732.1:1468464962-1468527462 GCF_019279795.1 Protopterus annectens | reverse complement strand
AGAGGGATGGGATAAGCAAAGTGTTTGCTATTTTTATCTTAGTATGTTTATCTAGGTAGAGCTTATGCCGGTATAGTTTGCCAAGTTTGAAATGCATTTTCTTTACTGTATTGAGAATGTGTTGTTCAAAAGAGAGTTGAATTCTGTAGCTAGTGGTTTTGATGAAAATAGTAACAATTTAGTTTTTTTGAGGTTCAGCATTAATTGAGCATCATTTAGCCAGGTGTCTGTGGATGTGAATGCATCTTGCGGGATCTTCTGGAGGTTAACAAAATTGTTGGAGGATGAGATGATAGTTGAATCATCTGCATATTGAATTAATATGCTTTGTTGGGTGGCTTTATTAAGATCATTAATGAATATATTAAAGAGTCATGGTTCTAAAATGGACCCTTGTGGGACTCCTGTGTTATTTGCCAGACACTCTGATTGTTGGTTTTGCCATCTAACCGATTGTTCTCACGAAAACCAGGTCAATACTTTTAGAGAGCATCCAAGTTTTTCTAAATATTGTAATAACTTAGCGTGTGATACTGTGCTTAAAGCGTTTGACAGGTCTGACAGGAGTACTGAAGTTGATAGGCCAGCATCAGGATCTGTATTCACAGTATCAGTGAAGGAGTGTAAAGCTGTGGTTGTACTATGTCCACGGCGGAATCCATGTTGAATGGGAGCTAGGAGGTTGTTGTTAATGAGGTGATTTATTAGTTTGGATTGTATGCTTTTTTCTAGGATTTATGATAGCAGGGAGAGAATGGAGATTGGCCAGTAATTTGAGAGATCATGTGCATTACCACCTTTGTGTAGTGGAGTTATAATAGACTTTTTCCACAGTGGGGGGACATAAGATTCAGAGATTGAACGATTAATAAGAATATTTACAGGCTAAGCTATAGCTTTGGCAGCAAGATGTAAGTATTCAGGTAGTAAGTTATCAGCAGAGAGTGAGCAGGGCTTTAGTTTGGTTAGTAATTTTAGAATTAGGGATGCAGGTACTTGTAGTGAGAAAGGAGGACTGGGATGGTTATTGTTAGAGGAAACCATAGTGTGTGTAGAGGCAGATATGGGGTCTATTTGTGTGGTATTTTGGGAGTTAGGGTTGCTTTTTGTAGATGAATCCTTGACTAGTTTTTGAATGGTGCCAATGAAATGGGTGTTAAATATTTATGCTATCTGGTGAGGGTCTTTGTCAGGAGAGGGTGATGGATTTTGAATGTTACCAGGATTAAGCAGGGAGGATACAGATTTCCAGAATTTGTTTTGATTATTACCTTGAGAGGATAGTTGTGAGAAGAAATAGGTTTTCTTATCAGTTATAATAAGTTTTTTTTTTTGCAGTATTTCAAAGTTGTATATAATTTTGTTCATTTGCTTGAGTTCGACTTTTTTTCCATATTTTCCAGGCTTTGTCTTGAGACAGTTTGTTTTGTTAGCCAGGGGACAAGGTTAGGTTTTGTTCATTTTGTACAAAAAGGTGCTAAGCTATTTAATGTGCTAAGAAAGACATTATTGAAATAATCTACAGCATCATCCAGAGGCAGTGGTTTTTATTGGGGTCCAGTTTTAAGATGGTAGAGTATTGATAAATATGTTTTGATCAAAGTGGCAAGGTTCCTGGTAGATTTGTATGTGTGAGGTTTGGGGATTTGTATTTGGGTTCTATGAGTGTAAGCAGGTAGATGGTCACTTAAAGTGTTTGGGAGGGTGCCAGTATTGGAGTAATGGTGGGGTGAGATACTAGAATCCAGTCGAATGTAGATTCTGCTCGGGTATTTAAAGTGCATGTATGCTCTGTGATAAGTTGTGTCAAACTATGGAGGTTAATGCTAGTAGCAGGAGCTGTGGAGGTTAGGTTTTGCCAATTAATGTTAGTGTCTCCTAGAAGAATAGTTTTCTGGGAGATATTCTGGTTAATCCAACATAGAAAGTCTTCCAAGTCGGGGATGTTTTGACCTGGGGAATGTAGATAGCAGCAATACAGAGTTGTTTATTACGGTTTATACGAAGGGATGTTATTAGGATTTCCATGCTATTGAAAATGGGGACAGGTTTTGGATGAATATTTATTGTTAAGGAGTCTCGATAAGTTAAGGCTACACTTCCACCTTTTTATGGAGTCTGTCATTATGAAGAATATTGTGACCTGGTGGAAGGATTTTGGTGTTAGATATATGTGTTTTAAACCAGGTTTCAGTTATTGCTACTATGTCTGGTGAATGGTGAAAAAGCCAGGACTGGAATTCAGTAATTTTGTTGCAGAGTATTTTTGCATTAATTTTTACAAAATATAAATCATGAGTTTTAGAGGAATGAGTGTTTTTGGCAAGTTATTTGGACCAGGATTGGGGTGTTCATAACACTGAGTTAATGCTAGGACAAGATGTAGTTGTGTCTGTGGTTGAAGTGTTTTTAGCGAAGGTCTATATGGATAGTGTTGTGTTAATTTCAGCTTAGTATTTGTGGGGGAAAGTTGTGGTTTGGCTAGATATAGGGTATTGCCTACTTATAGGGATGGTGAAATGTTGGAGTAATTATTTAAATTATGCTATAAATGTGTAGCTAGTGTTGCGGATGTTGGATGGGATGTATTCAATCTGAAGTGTATGGTGATGGACAGTGATAATAAGAGGAGTAAATTAGTAAGGGCAAGTGAGATAAATAAGAGTCTTAGTAAGTGACTCATATTGGTGTTCGTTGTATATTCTAAAAGAGGTGGTGGAAAGTGTTGTGTTACAGGAGATGTGGCAGGAGAGGGGAACTGCTTGTTAATGATATGAGGTATGGTATTGGTCAAGGTGGAGAGAGGGTAGAATTACAGGAAGTATAAATATAATGAAAGAGGGGGTGGGTGTGAATGGGGTAGGGTAAGGGAGCGGAGTGAGCCCGTAGCAAAGCGGAGGGTGAACGGACCAGGTGGTGCCCACCCTCACTTGAAGGCAAAAAGAAAACTACCTTCGCGAGCCAACAAGCATAGGTAGGAAGAACAACAGTTGTAAGTGGCAGAAACTATTTAAAATACACGAGTGTACGTGTGTTGAAAAGACTGGAATATTACAATGCTCAAAGGGTTGTTAGCGTACAAATAGCAAAAACACCTCACAATTCAAAAAATAAAAAAACACACAGCCAGCCAGTACTTCACCAGTAACTTGCTTATCTTTTATTAAACGATCTGGTACCTCGGCAGTTCGCCTTCAAGGATCACAATTAATTCAATGCACTCATTACATTTATATACACTTCTCCTTTTAACAATTAACAAATTAATCCCCTAATTAATCAATTTAACAATGAAAGATTATTTAAAGTGGTCTTAAACCAACCATGAATTTCTATAACATGAATATAAATATATGAATACATTAATAAATAAATAAATAGACAAATAAGTGAGTGTGTACTAAACATAAATAATTCATTAAATGTCTAATTCTTGATTCATACCATTAGGCTTTAAAGTATAGAACTTGAAAATCATTCTAGTCTCAAGTTCCAATAGTTTTCCTACAACATCATCTCCCCTCTGAAGGAAGGGTTTACCCAAAACACTAAATGTTAAACTATTAGAAGACCCACCATGTTTTTCTTGAAAATGCTTAGCAACAGGGCTAAACAGATTTTGGTTCCTTATATCTTTTAAATGCTCCAAAATCCGTACCCTAACCATCCTTTTGGTTGGTCCTATATACCACATATTTTTACATGAACATCCCAAGATGTAAACCACCCCTGTTGACTTGCAATTAAAGTGATATTTGGGAGTATAATTTACATCATTAATGATACTCAGGTTCACAACCTTATCACAAATATTACAAGAACCACAACGATATGTGCCCAATTTTGAAATCATGATATTCTCTTTCCTTTCAATTAGATTATTGTTTAACAATTTCTTAAGATTTTTTCTTCTCTTATATGAAAATGTGATATGTTTAGGGAACAAATGACCAATCGATTCATCATCACTAACTAAATACCAGTATTTTCTAACCAATGAAACTAGTTTATCAGAAAAAGCAGTAAACTTCGTAACATAAAAAAGTTTGTCAACTTCTTCATTATTCTGTTCTATGGTCAACTCTTCATGTCTGGATTCAAAATTTATAAACTCTATTTTTCTTCCAAATGATTTTCTTCCAAGTAATTTATCCCTACATGCTAATAACTGTGTTTTATTGTAACCTCTTTCACCCAACCTCAGCACAACTTTATTCAGTTCATTAGATTTTTCACTAATGTTACAAGTGTGATCAAATATTCTCTTGAATTCTCCATAAGGTAAAGCCTTCAGTAAATGGTCAGGATGCATGCTCGTCACATGCAAAAACATATTAACTGAAGTGGATTTTCTATAGGGCCTAAATCCAATATTCTCCCCATCTACAAATAGTGACAGATCCAAAAAATTAATCTGTGTTCTATTTAATTCATAAGAAAAGGAAAGATTATGCCCATTATTATTCAATACTTCAAAAAATTCAAGGAAATCAATTATATCTTCCTTGCAGATGAAAATGAGATCATCAATAAAGCGCTGATACAATATCACATTATTCTTAAAAAAATCAGTAGGGTAAATAAATGTTTTCTCAAAAAAACCCATATATATGACAGCGTATGAGGGCATGAAAGCTGCCCCCATCGCTGTACCTTTTATTTGCAAAAAATAACTATTATTGAATAAAAAATAATTATGGGTCAAACAAAACTCTAATAAGCTTACCAAAAAATTAGTTCTTGGCCCTTCACCCAACATATCATAAATTGAATCCAGTCCCCATCTGATGTCAATATTTGTATATAATGATTTAACATCTATAGTTACCCAATAATAATCTTGATGCCATTTGATTACGGATATACTATTAATAAGATCCTGAGTATTGGAAATGTGAGCTGTAACCCTACCCAAATATGTTTTCAGATGAAAATCCAAAAAAGTATTTACATTGTCCAAAAAGGAGCCTATCTCTGAGACTATGGGCCTACCAGGTGGTTTTTGTAAGTTTTTATGTACTTTTGGTAGAGCGTACAAAATAGGTATGGCAGGTTTTTTAATGTATATTCTGCAAACATCCCTATGTTCAAAAAAACCCAAACGTTCTCCCTTTTCTAACAGGAATAATAATTCATTATTAAACATCTGGGTTGGCTCACAGTCCAATTTTTTATATTCATCACCATTAGAAAGTAGAACATCAACCATATCACAATAATCAGATTTGTTCATGATAACCCAATTCCCACCTTTGTCAGCACATTTGAATATAAAATTAGATTTTAACTTTTTCAATTCTTTCAATGCTTGCCATTCATTTTTACTTAGGTTATAGCATCTTTTTTCTTTACAAAATAATTTGTAAGCTATATCAACTTCCTTAAGAAGAACTTTAAAAAATTTTGAAATGGCAGGTACAGTGATACTGGGTATAAACTTGTTAACATTCTTTAGATATGGTACATTCAATTTTCCATAGCCAGTATTGTAATTACTTTCATGATTAACTTGTTCAACATTTTCACACAACTCATTGGGGTCTGACCAATCATAGTCATATACAGACAAATTCAAAAGGCTATCATCTAAATCAATGTTACAAATGTTAAGTTCAAAATTTTCAGAAAATGGCTCATCTTCTTTCTTAAAATAAACTTTAAGCAGCAACTTAATAATGAAATCTTTAATTTCAAAATAAATATCTGCAAAAGAAGGAAAAAAAAAGTTGGTATAAATTTACTTCCCTTATACAAAACATTTTGCATATCATTAGTCAATTCCAAATTGGATAAATTAATGCACATTAAAGTCTCTTTAGCAACATTTGTTAGAATGGAACCAGTTTCACATACCAGTAAGTTATTTGAAGCGGTTTCTTCCCTTCCTTCCGTTTCGCCCCTTATTCGAACTGTTCGTATGAAAGGAGTCCCCTGTGTTAGAAGAGACTAAAGCGCCATCAAGCACTTCAACTGCACTGGTAGTCGCTGAAGTGCTAGCAAAAGTTACATTTTTCGCAATATTCCTTTCCGATGAAGACGCTGAAGACACTGAAAAGCCGCGTTGTCTTTGACTTGCTTTTCTAACCTTTGACCTGCTACGCACAGGTTCTCGTTGCCATGAAAACAGTATACCAGTCTCACAGTCTTTTAAATCACGTATGAGCTTGTTCCGCTTCCTCTGAATGATATCTCCCTCTAATTTACATATTTTCTCATTTACTTTCAAAGTTTGCATCCTATAACAGGAATCGCCCACCACCTCATCCTGTAGATGCAAAATCTCCTTTTTCAATTTTTCATGAGCTCTCAGGTTGCGCTTAATTAGAGTGCAAAGCCAACTAATGGTAAAAGATAAGGAAGCCTGTTTCCACTCATCTAAAAGATCAGACTCCTCTTCAGAAAATTGTGTGGCAGGTAACTTATTGATACGCAACCCCCTCGGAGTAATGTTTAAACTAACATATTTCTCCAAGAGGCGCATATCCAGATATAAAGCAATTTCTTTAGTCATTAGTCTTTCCAGTTGCACAAACCGCCCGTCTACATCACGATCAGTTCCCACGTTCCAGGGATCCATGGTAATATACTTCTTGTCACGCTCACTCATTATATCAGAAAACAAAATTGTTCCTGACATACTGCTCTGTTCAGAGCCTTCATTAATTTGCGACATAAGCAAAATGAAATAGTAGATAAACTGGTGAAGAAACTGGCAATTCAAATAGCAAAACCACCTCACAATTCAAAAAATAAAAAAAACACACAGCCAGCCAGTACTTCACCAGTAACTTGCTTATCTTTTATTGAACGATCTGGTACCTCGGCAGTTCGCCTTCAAGGATCACAATTAATTCAATGCACTCATCACATTTATATACACTTCTCCTTTGTTTTGTTAGCGTACAAAGTCTGAGTTAGAGAGAATGTCAGGAATTAAACAGAAACAGATGCCACTGAATCTTCTATATCAAAAATGGTACTTACAGTTGTGTGCACTACTGAGGGATACCCATGGGACAGAGCAAAACAGACTGTAGTCAGTCAGAGGGTTTTAGTATTTAAAGATGGTGCCACAGCTCAGGGGAGGAATAAATAAACTCTCAAGAGGAAGAGGGAGGGAATAGACAGGATTGACAGGGGTGGGAAGCTTACAATAAGATTATGTTAGGGGATTGAGAGAAGGGGGGGCTAAGAGCCAGGGCTTGAAGAAAGCTGCAAGAAAACAGATTTGACAGAGCTAGGAAACTTACAATTGAATTATGTTAGGAGAACAAGAAAATGAGAGAGGCTATAAACCAGAACTTGGAGAAAGCTGTGAGGAGAAAAACAATCAACCAGCTATACAGGGTCAGTACCTAAAGGTGTCTGTTTTTCTATGTGAATTCAAAAGCAGATTTAGTAGAGCATCAGGAAAGTAGAATATAAAATAAATGCAAAGCTTAGGGAATTCAGTCCTGTACTTGTCATTATCTGATATACCCATCAAGCAACCTACTTCTGTGGTTTTATACATGTTTTTCTTAACTATACCTCTTCCTTGCCTTGTTCTCTACCTGTTTCACATGCTTCCTCCAAGGCTAACCTTGTGCCTATGTAAGCTGTAAATATCATATGTATGCATGTGTGTACTTCTACCCACTAACATGACCGTGATTTTTTAGGTTTTGATAGGTAGTCAAACTCTCTTGCTAATCTTGGACTGAAGACTAGAATGTCAGGGAGCTGACATGAATTGAACCTTTTTGTTAGTAATATTTTGGGTCAGAGTAATCAAAATTTGTTGTACATTTTTCTTTTGATTAAATCAGTATGTAATGCAGTGTTTACCTGATCCTTCTGTCAGGTCACATCTGTTTGCCACTAGATATTTGATTAGGTTTACCATCAAAATATCATATGCTAGTTACGTGACTTGGGAAGGCAAAAGGCACTTTTCTGAGTTGTCTTAACATTGATTTTTAAAATGATGAATCCGCAAGGGTGAATGCTAGTGTGCATTCACTCTTGTGGATTCATTATTTTGAACGGAGATCACACTATAGTGGAGTTCAGGAAATTTACCCTTTCCTTCACTGTAGTGCAATCTCAGAGTTTGTATATATAAGTAGTAGGGGGTGTGGGGAGTGCACCCCCCCACATGGGGGTGCAAAACATTCATATCACATAACTGGAAGTATAGGCATTTTTGGTAAAGTTGACATTCCTGAGCTGTGGACTTTCCTTAATTCCCACTTTCGGTTATGTGAACACTCGGTTATTGGTTTTATGACATTTTGGGTCACATATATGAACACTCGCAATAGTCAGTTTTGAGATTTTGATAGTAAACCATTTAATTAATATTTATTTACTTCGGTAAAGCTGTGCATTTTCCATTCATAAGTATCTCTTACTCTGTGTACCTTAATGAAAATGTATTGTTGATTTTGAAACCACAAGCTGGGTGTGAAAAAGGTCCACTGGGAGCATTGCTTTGCTCTTCTAAATAGAATTAGATAGACAGATAGATAAATAGATAGACAGACAGACAGACAAGACATATTGTCTGCCAGTGTATAAAAGGTTATAATATATGTGACCATTTAACAGTCAAGCAGCTGATGGGGTGTTTGTTGTATGATTGAGTTTTTTTTTTTCAGCAAAACCTTATCTGATGAAATTAACACTTGTAAATTTTTATAAGTATCTCTTAGATTTTTCAACCTCAGAGTTAATGAAATTAGTTAAGAGGATAGGGGACTGGTTGTTGTGCCCCCTGCTTATAAAAAAGTGTTGAAAGTATATTTGATTACATGGGTTTATCTGATTGTGTTCTAACAGAGCGGTTCCCAGTGGGAGTGGGTATGCATCAGGGTTCAGCTCTGAGCCCACTGCTTTTCATACTGGTGTTGGACTACATTAGAAAACAGGTTGGAGGGGACAGATCAACAAATATGCTGTACACAGACAATGTGACATTTCAGGCAGACTGGTCATAGGTTAGTACTAGGCTAACTGCCTTTGTGGGCCATTTTAAGCCTAGCCAGTTACCCCATGTGAGAATCAAACCATGCACCTTGGGCTTGTAAGGTAAGCACCTTAACCATTATGCCATCCACCCCACTCCCAGCAAAAACTTCAGCAGAGGACAAGGGAATGGAATGTAAAACTGAAGACACATGGGATGAAACTAAGTACATATAAGACAGTGATAATGACAACAAACTGGGGAAATCAGAAGAAACTGAGACTTGAGATAGAAGGGAAGATAGAGGAACAGGTTAATAGCTTCAAGTATCTGGGAGGGGTGATTGAGGATAAGGGATGTCTGAATAAAGATGTCAAAGCTAGAATCAGAGGGGCTGCAGCCAAATGGCATAGAACATCAGGTGTAGTGTATGACAGAATGCCAAAGAAGCTGAAAAGTAAAGTGTACAAAACAGTGGTGTAACCAGTACTACTATATGGTACAGAAGCCTGGGCAGTAAAGGCAGAGCAGATGGGAAAGCTAGAGATGATGGAAATGAAGTGCTTGAGAGGGTGGCAGGATGCACATTGTGGGACAGACGAATAAATGAGGACATTAGAGCAGAAGCCAAAGCAGCTCCAATTGCAGAAAAGATCAAAGAGAACAGATTATGGTGGTTTGGACATGTGGAGAAAAGCACGTAGTACTTTTGTACCTTTGAACATTCCTGTGCTATCAGCATTTCACGATTTGTGTGAGAGGGAGCTAAGACAATTGTATGCTAATAAAATTAAGAAGAGCTATAATTTGACGTATGATGAATTTTTAGCACTTAAAGAATTACAAGATGACAATAATATAATTATAAAACAAGCAGATAAAGGTGGTGCCGTTGTAATCATGAACAAGGATACATATCTATGTTCTGTATCTAATCTTTTGAATGACACCCTTGCATTTAAAGTGATAACCTCCACTAATGTAAAGAAATGTATAAGTTCTGTAAATATGCTAATATATGAGTTACAACTTAGTGGTGACATAGACTTAGATTTATTCAATTTTTTTACTGTTTCATGTCCCACTATACCTCAACTTTATGGTATACCAAAAATTCATAAGTCACTTTTGAATCCTCCAATGAGGCCTATTGTATTGGGCAATGGTTGGCTTACGGAACCTATTTCAGTATATTTACAGAGAAAATTGCAACTTTTTCTAATACGATGTAATACTGTATTGAGGGATACAACAGATTTTATTGTAAAACTAAAACGTTGGTTTAGAGGTTTGAATACAAATATTTTACATGATGAAAATCTTTTACTTGTGACTTTAGATGTAACATCTTTATTTACAGTAATTCCAAATGATTATGGGAGTAATTCCATTCGTGAGTTTCTTTTAGGACAATCTATATTACCAGTAAGAGAGATAGAAAATATCTGCCTTTTATTAGATATAGTTTTGAGTAACAATATATTTTTGTTCAATAAGCAATTTTATATGCAATGCACAGGTGTAGCAATGGGTACACCAGTGGCTAACACCTATGCGAATTTAGTACTATTCCAGTGGGAAAAAGTATGTATTCTAGATAAAGCTAATTTACTGAGTGAGAAACTTTTATTCTACCAACGGTTTGTAGATGATTGTTTTTTAATATGGGGAGGGTCCATTATTGAATTGAATGAATATGTGGAATTTTTAAATAACTCCATGGAATTTCTAAAATTTAAGATGGAATATTCAGACAGTTCTATAAAATTTTTTGGATTTGAAAGTAGGTATACAAAATAATAGTATTTACACTACTGTGCATAAAAAAGACGTTAATGCTTGTAGATATATACGTAGTGCTAGTATGCACGCACCCCATATTTTTAAGGGCATAGTGAAATCACAATTTGGTATAATTAGTAAATTGAATACTGAGCATACATATTTTTTGTCACAATTGGATGAAACACTGAATCAATTTATATCTAGTGGTTATGATATACAAGTTTTAGAGGCTATAAAAGCTGAAACTCTAGTGGATAGACAAACAAAATTAAAACCTATATTTTTTCTATCTGAGGAATCAGTTATAGATTCTACTAGTCCTGCTATGAAGTTAGAAAAAATCAGATATGTTACATCGGATCTATCTTAGTACATCGACATTTCAAAATAGCGAAAACGGATTAACCGACACCAGAACATCGAAAGTCACATCACCGACGCCAGAAGATCGACAAGGCAGAAGACCGACGGAGGAAGACACAGACGCTGAGAAGCTGCGATGGGGAAAGGATGTGTAAGTATGCGGTAGTGACGGACGATAGGGTGCGAGTAAGGTAAGTGTGCGATGCTGGTGTTTTGTAGGGGTAGGGGTGGGATAAGTGAGTTAGGGCGCGAGTTAGGTGAGTGCGAGTAAGGTAAGTGCGATGTTGGTGTTTTGTAGGGGTAGGGGTAGGATAAGTGAGTTAGGGTTAGGGCGGTTAGGTGAGTGCGAGTAAGGTAAGTGTGCGATGTTGGTGTTTTGTAGGGGTAGGGGTGGGATAAGTGAGTTAGGGTTAGGGCGCGGGTTAGGTGAGTGTGCGATAGTGACGGACCTTAGGGTAAGGGTTTGGGTTAGGGTTGTAGATAGTTGTGTATGTATGGGTTAGTGTTCGTTTGTAAGGATTTTGGTGTGCTTGTGTTGTGTGTGTGGGTGTTGGATAGGGGATGTGTTTTGTTTGTTGGTATGATGTGTCAGGTGTATGCGATGTCGTGTTTGTGAACTGTCGATCTTCTGGCGTCGGTGACATGACTTTCGATGTTCTGGTGTCGGTTAATCCATTTTCGCTATTTTGAAATGTCGATGTACTAAGATAGATCCGTTACATCATATAACGCAATGACGCATTTAGTTAAAAGAATTATTCAAAAGTACTGGGTAGTATTAATGGCCTCAGAGGAAGTTAAGGTCATTTTGGGAAATAAGCCATTTTTTTCATATAAAAATATGAGAACTTTAAAGAGCAGACTATGCTACAAAGATTTTAAAGAAAAGAAAATTCAACATAGTCTTTAGAAGAAGGGTACATTTAGATGTTTGAATTGTAGTTGTTGTATAGATATTATGGATAGTAACGTTAATAATGTTTTTACACATCCCGTACCATCTAGGGTTTATACTTTCAATGTGGCAGCTACATGTAGTAGTAATAATGTGATATATTTGGCTACATGTACCTTATGTTCTTCTTTCTATGTGGGTAAAACCACTAGAAAATTAAAAGAACGTATTATTGAACATAAGTCTGAAATAAGAAGGGCAAATGATAGGAATGCTCTGTATAAGCATATGATTATATATAATACTGATCATAAATTTAAGTTTAGAGTTATAGATATGATTCATGTGTCAAATAGGGGTGGTGATATTAATAATTTATTAGAAATAAAGGAATTTGAGTGGATAATAAGATTGGCAGCAGATCGTTCACCAGGTTTAAATGCTGCTGTTACATTGAAACCCATTTTAACTAAAATACAACGGAATGAATTGAATTAAAGTAATATAGTTTATGAAAATGTAATTAAGTTATGAGTTGGATGTAAGATGTTTGTATCAAAAAGTTGATTTTTAATGGCATGAAGTTTTATTATTTATAATTGTCACATGATTTAGGCTGCAAGTCATGTGATTTTTTGGCTCCTATTTAAATGAATGTTATTTAATGAAACCTGTATTAGTATTGACAAAGGGCTTGTAACCCGAAAGCTTTGCTGAATATAAAGGTGATATTTTCTCAGCGTATTTTGTGTTTTGGATTATTTTACATTGGACTTTCCAGCAGTCTGTGTTTGCAATAGAATTTATAAACGCACATATAGCATGAGGAAACATAACACAGATAAAACATACAGGTGTGCATTTGCAACATTGGTTTAAATTCTTCATTATAGGACAAATAGAGGATAACCCGAGAGGAAGGCCATTATCATTACAGTTGGAAAGGTTAGAATTATTATGGCATGTACGACTGTATGCATATAACCTTCCAGGCCTTAATGATATGTGTTCTATTATGTCATTATTAAAACTGAGAAATGTATTGCATTGAGGGTCAAACATATGAATTGTGATTATGAAATTGTATTAATCAAAATTTATTTTGTATTATGTATTTAAAAAGTTTATGAATTTTAATTGCTAAGGGCAATAAAATAGGTAAGATATATTCAATAGAATATGACTTATGTAAAACTTTTATATAAATTAAATTTTTAATAATTTTTATAAATTTCATATAATATAATAATTAATATTTATATTATATTGTATTTTATATGAAGAATGTGGTTTTATATGATGTGACGTAGATGTTATGTATTTATGATAGTTAATTGCAAATTAATGATTATTTACTTTGTCTGAATTAGAATTGGAGGGTTTGAATGGTCATGTGATGTGGATTTTGTTATATAAATGAATTATTTTTCCATGTGTTTTATCTGATGAAGTTCATTATATGGTATAAACGAAAGGTGCCTTTTTAAATTTATTTTCATTTTCTACCAAGTTGATTATTCATTGTTTTCCGGTTCTGGACTGCCGTAACATATCTTTAATATACTTAGCTTGTGTTTGTGTTTACATTTTCTTACGTAGGAATGCCCAGTAAGTGAACCCTGCCTAAAAAGGCAGAATGTAGGCATCAAAGGCTTTAGCAAGTATGAGGAAGCCCTAGTATAAGAGGTGTAAGTAATCCCTTGCAAATTAAGAAGCCTTATCTTCTGTCTCATCTTAGACAGACACATACTGTAACCCCTTATAATGACACCAAATACATATGTTGTTGTGTCTTTTGGCTTATCCCGGTTAGGGGTCGCCACAGCGGAACTCCGGTCCGCTAATGTTTGGTAGTGGATTTTTACATGCTGAGTTACCAGCCCTGACGCACAACCTTCAATGAAGGCATGCCTATTCACGCATGCCTCCACACAGAAAACGCTCTAGCTGAGAATCAAATGGAACAACGTCTTGCTGTGAGGCGAAAATGCTACCACAGCACCACTACCACGGGTAATAACACCAAATACATATCCAATTTTTAAATCTAATTTTATTATAGGTTCCTAGGTAAGTAGTAGGCTAGCTGCCTTGCAGGCCATTTCAAACCTAGCCAATTTCCCATTTTGTACTCAAATTAATCAACCTATTTGGTTAGAGATTGGCCTTACCCATTCCATGGTCAATAATGAGAAAATAACTGATGAGAATAACTAGGATTATACCATAGGTAATTTGGAGGTACCCATGCATGTGATAAAGTATTTAAGAGTTATCTCCCTCCATTAGCAGTACAGATGGCAGTCCTGGGGTAAGTTTTCTGTTTCCTATCCATAGATCCATGTTGCACTTGAATATGGACAAGGATGAACTTTGTTTTATGTGGATAGGGAGTATGCTCCAATGCAGTGGTATATTCTGTGAGATATACCTGCCCCTAAACTGTTCTGTTGTTGATGCAGAAGATGTTTAGATCCATAGACTGAGTGTTTCTGATGACATTCGACTTGCTGATGTGCAGTGAATCCATCAGTATTGGGTCAGAGGATGTCTTATATGCCATACACAGTGTACCTCTTAGCAGTCTGTAGGATGCTGAATATAGTGACAGGGATTTGAGGCAGTCCATGTAGGACATCTTGTTTAGGCCTTGTGTCCTTTTAGTAAGGTATTTCTGTGAGTGTTCCAGTTGTTGCATGTGTCTTGACAGATACATACCAAAGAGGGCATTATATTCAATGATTAGCCTAATGACGGCTGAGTAAAGGGGAACAATGACATTCCTGGATCTAGAAACAATCCTTTTGTTTACAAACTGTGCAATATAGAAAGAATTACTTACAATAATGGCCACATGTTTGTCAAAAGTTAGGCCACTGTCCGCATAGGTTCTGAAAACCCAAACAAATGAGTCAACTCTGAGGGCATATAGTCAATGTGGAAGCTCTCGTCTTTGTACCTGGACATTATTCTTGGTGAAGGCAGGATAGTACTCAAGGACAGTGTCTTTTCTGCCTCTAACAGATGCATAGTAAGTTCCGTCATGTCTGTCTGAACCCTTGGTGTAGCATCTCAGGCCATTCACTCCACCAGGGATGGACCTATATCCTCATCATATTTGACTGGTTAAGCAGCCACTGAGACCCTTGAGATATCACAGATTATGGCATCAGACGAACGGCAGTCACCTAGTTCTTTTCCAGTCTCGTGAGTGTGGAGTCTACATGCTTAACAATGGTCACCTATAACTGTTGGGTTTCCTATGACTAAAACAGTAAAAGAACTGGAAAATTGAGGCTAATAAAACTGAATTACTCTGTACTGAGATCACTAAATAACCATCTGGTGTCTTTCTTCTAGTGAACGTTTACTATTGCAGCTCTGGGCAAGAGTGTGTGGATTAGCTTAGTTACAGAGGAATCGGTGATGATTTTTATGCATTTATTGATTTGCTTATTTGTTTATCAAATTAGTTGTATTGAGCCACGACTCAGTTATATGAAAGGTTGACCGAGTGAAAGGAGAAAAATGTCCATGAAATGCTGAAATGTTTATAAAGACTGGTCTGGTGTCAGAAAATGTAAATGAAATGACAATGATAAATATTTTATAACTATAGGAAATTATTTACAAAGTGCATACATAGTCCAAAATCTTATTATGAATTTTTCCACATTTTTGTTAAAAATACAGATTCAGAAAAACAAGGATGATATTGCCGAGATGAGAAACAATGGTGGAATGCCTCAGAATGTCTCATATCAGATCAGTCAGCTGAATGCAAGGGTAAATACTGACTTTTTTGATTTTTGTCTTAATAAATTCTAAATGTATATCACATTGATCTTTGAACTATATCCTACAGTCTGAGAAAAGATTACTTAATAACTAGTAATTAAGACTCCGTAAATTAATTTGAAACAAAGTTTAAAATATTATGAAGTGGCTGCATTTGCTGTACCTATTAGCACCTGCATTAAAACATAATTTTAGGAAAATGACAGTGACAGTAAAATTCTTTAATATGAATTTAGAAGAATTAGAAAACCTTTCTAGCATTTTAATTTTAGTTAAGTAAATAGGCAGAAAATGTTGCAGCTGATACAACATAATCAATACAGCAGTAATGCCCTGATCCTGCATGACAGCTGCTTATTTCCCTTCTAAAATAGTATCTCCTTCCCTTCCCATGGTCAGTTGGGCTTCCAACTTTTCCTAAGAACTAATATTGCACATGAAAACTGTGAACTATGGGCAAGATTGAGCTGAATGCTGGAAAGAAGCATTATTTTATACTGTGTTAAATATATCTTGAAAACGATGTTGAAAGATTAGGGGTGGCACAAATGTGATGCATCAGTCAGGACTGGACAATTATTTGACCTGCTTTGAATAACTCTAAACAGTTGGTACAATCATGATTATTTCCATTTTTTGTACATTTTTAAGATTAAACATAATTCCCACCCCTCCTGTGACTGTCACATCCCTGTTCCCTTTATTTATTGTTATTTATTTATTGACATTTGTTGATCAGGAAAGTCCACTGGGCCAGAAAACCATTTTCAGTGGAGGCCTGGGGAGAAAAGCTCCCCAGTTGAAATCGTTTGGTATGTGACACTGTGTTGAATGCCTTGGCTAAGTCCAACCGAACTACTGAAGTTATTAGACCTGCATCTAAAGCCTTGTTCATGGTGTCTGTGAAGGAGAGGAGGGCAGTGGTGGTGTTATGGAATGGACAAAAAACATGTTGTGGTGGGGTGAGGAGGTTGTTGTCTATGAGGTGGTTGAGTAGTTGACTATGTATACATTTTTCTAATACTTTGTAGATAGGAGAAAGAATAGAGATCGGTATATAGTTACTAAGGTCATTCATATTACCACCTTTATGGAGTGGAATTATAATGGAATTTTTTCAGATTTGTGGGATGCTTCCTTCAGAGATGGGTCAGTTTATTAGAATACTGATGGCATATGCTATTGCATCAGCAGTGATTTTCAAGTATTCTGGGAGGAGGTTGTCAGCAGATAGGGAACAGGATTTCATTTTTTTTTTTTTTTAAGTTTTAGAATTAGAGAGGTGGGAACAGGTTTTTATGGAAAAACTATGAGTTTCTGGTATTGCTTTAGTTGGAGTTTCATGGGATGGAAGATAATTGAAAGAAGTTTGTATGGTTACTTGCCTTATGTTTGTATTATTGGTGGTGTATGGATTTGAGTTTGTAGGGGGTTCAGGAATGAGTTTAAGGATGGTATCAATAAAGTGGGAGTTGAAAGTGTTGGGTATATGTTGTAGGGTCATGTCAGGGGATGGAGATGGATTTTGAGTGGTTTCGGGATTGAGGAGAGAGGATAGAAATTTCTAAAAATTCTTGGGGTTGTTTTTATGCGTGGATAGTTGTTTTGAGAAATATTTTTTTTTGTTCATTTATTCTTATTTAGCATTTATTCTTACTTAACATTTAATATGTACTTTTCTGCTCTCTTCCATGTAAGTAATTTTTTTTAGTTTGTTCTGGGATCTAAGTTTTATATCTTAATTAACAGTTGTGGGAAGACTGTGTTTCTGCATTATTCTGAACTTCTATTTCCACAAGTAGAATTACTTGTAAAAGCTATCTATTTGTATTTTAAACCCTGGTGGGCCATAGTCTTGTTCATATGTTCATAGGTTCATACTAGGCTATCTGCCCTAGGGCATTTATAAGCCTAGCCAGAATGTGTTTGGATTTCGCCACCCATTTTAAATTTATTTTGCTATGCCCTTTTTCGAGGTTAGTATACTGTGCCTCTGTCTAACAGTGACACAGAAGTGATACCCAGGGTAAACCTACGATCTCCCATCCACTCATCAAGATTTCTCTTGAAGAGAGTCAATGAGGGACTCTGCCTAACTTGGACTGGGATTTTATTCCAGAGTGAAGGGAGCCTCTGGGTTATGAATCTGTCCCGCCAGCATGTCCTATTTATTTCAGTGCTGAGGTTCAAGTCTCTTGAGCGCGTAGCTCGATGGGATTTGGATTTTCTGAGGTGCAGCATGTCCATTAATTCCAGGTTGGACATGGCTTTATACATCAGGCACAGATCGCCTCTGAACAGGCGGTATGCCACTGAGTAGAGCTGGAGTTTCTTTAACCGGGCAGCATATGGCATCTGCTTGAGCCCTTTGATCCTCTTGGTGAGGTACTTTTGGGGTCTTTCCAGTTGCTGCAGGTGTCTGGTAAGGTACATCCCAAAAGGGGCATTGTACTCAATTATGGGCCTGATGAGGGATGAGTAAAGAGGCACGATGACCTCCCTGATCTAGATGTGAATCCCTTCATGATTAGGTGGGCTATATAAAATGTTTTTCTAACCACTTTGGCCACGGGGTTGTCAAATGAGAGATTGCTATCAACTTGGGTCCCCAGGTCCCTAATTACTTCTTCTGTACTTAATGGATTACCACCTATGTGGTAATTTGTGGGCACTTTGTTTTTGCCAAAGGAGATGACTATACACTTTTTGGCATTTAGCTTGAGGCCATGGCTCTGGCACCAGTTGTCTGTTTCTATGAGGCCCTTTTGGAGGATGCTTGTGTTGGCTGGAGAGTCGATTATGGCACCCAGTTTGCAGTCATCTGCGAACTTGGTCAGCCACAGTCCTTCTGTGTTTTCCTGTACCTCCGAGAAATATATACCGAACAAGAGAGGTCCCAGGACTGAGCCTTGTGGGACACCACTTGTAACTGGTTTGGAGTATGACATGGCTCCAGCAATTCTATTCATGTGTGTTCTGTCCTTGAGCCAGTTTGCAATCCATCTAGTGATATAGGGGTTTATATTTAAGCTGGTGAGCTTATCTATAATGCCCAAGTGGTGTATTGTATCGAAGGCTTTTGCGAGGTCAAGGTAGGCTCTGTGGACCACCTTCCCCTCGTCAATGGCCTTGGTGACTGTTTCAAAGAAATCAACCAGGTTTAAGAGGCAGGATCTACCCTTAACAAAGCCAAACTGGGTAGGATCCAGTGTCTGTAGGTCCCCAATATCTTTATTTATGAGGTCCATGATGATCCTTTCCATAGCTTTGCAGACCAAGCTAGTCAGGCTTATGGGATGATAGTTTCCAGGATCCGTTGAGGCACCACCTTTATGGAGAGGGACCACTGTTGCTGTACGCCACTCTTTGGGCACATATCCTGTAGTAAGGCTGAGATTGAACAGTAGTTTTATGTTTGGGTTTAGCTCTTCTTGGAGTTCATGTAGGACACAGCCCGGGACACTGTCTGGTCCCATTGATGCTGTGTTTTTTGCTTTGGAGAGAGCGGCTCTTACCTAAGCATCTGAGATGTCAGGGGGGCAGCACTCTGTTGGGATAGATATTTGCCCTTTTGGTGGGGAGGGGGGGAGAAGTTTGCGCTGAACCTGTCAGCTAGGATGTTGGCAATGTCTGTGGGTTTGTTGTATTTTTTGTCATTTTGGACTAATTCTGAGCATATCTGGGAATTACCACCCAGGTTCCTAACATAACTAAAGAAAGCCTTGTGATTATCCTTAGTGTCCTGTGCAATTTTTCTCTCGAAGCTTGCCTTAGACAATTTTATGAGTGCCCGTAGTTTTTTGCTAATACTGATCAGTGATGCCTTCCCTTTTTGGATTTTGCTCTATCATTTAGTAGCTTCCTCCTTCTATTGTATAGTTTGTTTATGGCTGGGGTCCACCAGACAGGACGCCTGCCTTTGGAGGATTGGGTCTTGGTTTTATTTGGGATCGCATGATCCATGCATTCCTGAAGGTGTTCATAGAATGCATTTATAAAGGATTCTGCAGTCTGGGCCATATTTTCCACAGGCCCGGGGCTTTGAAGGATTCCACCTCGGTTTTGAGGAGTTTGAAATTTGCTTTAGAGAAGTTTTTCACTGTGGTTTTCTGGGCAGGGGGTGGAGTCGGGATGTGAATATCCAGTGAGATTAGTTTATGGTCTGATCTTACCAGTGAGGGATACACTTCTGGTCTGGAGCATAGAGTCCCCATGTTGGTGATGATCAGGTCCAGTATGTTTTCCCCTCTTGTGGGAGTGGTAACAAGTTGTTCCATAGCATTTGAGTTTATAAATTATAGGAACCTTTGGGCTAGGTTGTTGGAGCTAGAGTAATGCTCCCAGTCTATGTTTGGGTAGTTGAAGTCGCCCAGTATAATGGTGTTTGGAGAGACCTTCATATTTTCAAGTGTTTTCAGGAAGGCCGAGTGGGGTTCCTGGGTTTGTGAGGGTGGTCTGTAGCAGGCTATAAACTGGAAGGCAGTTTTACCCACTGTTAGTTGCACATGGATAGTCTCTGATGCTTCGTGCTTTGCCACCAACCTGGAGGTGTGGGTATCTTTGATAAATATCGATACTCCCCCTCCTTTTTTGGTTCGGTCCAAGTTTTGGTGCCAAAAAGCATGGTATGAGGTATAACCTGGTAGTGCTGGGGTGCTCTCGGGAGCCCTGAACCAGGTTTCTGTTACTGCACAGATATCGATGTTCTCCATGCTAAGGAGAGTTTTGAGTGCGTGCATCTTGAGGTTTAGACTTCTGGCATTGAGTAGCATTACTCTTAGTTTCTTATCCCTTACGATACCTATGGAGGTGGGTTTGTCTTTTGAGCCTTGCCTAAAAAAGGCACTATGTGGGGTAGCAAGAGCCTTTGCCAATATCCGAAAGCCCAGGGGTGACAGGTGCAAGCCATCCCTAGCGAAGCATCGTGGCTTGTCGAGCATATCATCCCAAGCTGACAGGCATTGGATCCCCTTTGAATGACACCAGTACTTAAGCCAATTGTTGAAATTGATCATCTTGTCTTCATATTGTGGCATCATTCTTGGTGAGGGTAAGATGCTACTCAAGGTCAGGGTCATACCGGCCTGGGCTACATGCTCAGAGAGCTCCTCTATGTCTCTTTTCATGTAGTCCAGTGAGGTATGTCTCAGGTCATTCACACCAGCATGGACAATGACTGAGTCATATTTGTACTTGCCTTGGAGTGACCTGAGTGCTTGTGTTATGTGGCGGATCCTAGTGCCCGACAGGCTGCTCACTGTGACCCTCTCCTTGTTCAGCCTGTTGAGCGGGACGTCAGTGTGCCTGATGATAGAGTCACCTATTACAAGTGTATCAGGTGTGTTGTTTAGTCTTAAGGGTTGTGACTGTTCGGCACACTGGCTTTGTGAGATATGTGTTGCACGTGTTTTGTTTTGGGGTAGCGGTTGCTTGGGTGTCTGCTTTGGAGGTCTCTGCTGCTTAGGCAGATCTTTATTTAGAGCCTCCGAGTATGTTTTCGTGTGATTATGTGTTTGGTTTGCTGTTGTGGTAGGTCTATGTGAGACTGGAATTGTAGTGAGTGTGGTTTCCTTCTCCTCCTGACTGGTTATGCCAGTACTGAGTTGAGAGAGCTTAGCCTCCAGTTTGCCTATATGGTTGCATCTCTCACATGTGTTGGAATTTGTTGGGAGGAGGAGAGGGTTGTCTGTGTACATGATGCAGTTGTAACATTGCCTCAAGATTCCCAGATTCACCAGCTGGACCGGAGAGGAGATTGACAACTGACCTTTGGACATGCTAGAATAATATTGGGAATTCCTTTATAATTGAAAACAAGGGCCAGTGGGGAGTGAGGGTGTAGTGCTTTTAATTTTTAGTGCTGACTTATATAATTGCTTTAGTGAGCAAGTGCCAGGTAACTTAAGTGCAATGTGTTACAGGTAACTTAAATGCAAAAGCGACAAGCAGTAACTTTCTTTCAAGTGAAACAAGGAAATAAGTACAGTATGCGATGCAGATATCACTAGTGAGACACAGAAGCGCTGAGAAGCCACGTATTAGGTGGAATTAGCATTCCAGGGAAATAACAAGCAAACAAACAACAAGCATATAAACAAAGCTACATTCAGCAGGCCTGGATCTAGTCTATGCTACAGCAAACAAGGTGTACCAATTTCAGTAAGATACAGTTCAAATATTCAGGCACTATAAACCTTTAACCAGAAATTCCCAGCTCAGAAGGGCAGAGTCCAGCCTCTTCTCCCACAAGAGTGCAGACCACAAACCTTCTTAATGTAAAATAACTGACCTGTAGCCCAAGTGCTTAAACCAGAACTAATACACTTTAAGAATAACAGACACTGGGCTCTCAATCAGCAGTTCCCAACTTAGAAGGATGAAAGCTACCTGTCCTGCCACCACAGTGCATGCCACAAACCTTCCTAATGTAAAACAACTGGTCTGAAGCCCAAGTGCTTAATCCAAAAGACTTAGAATGATAGCTACACTTTAATCAAGTTACTACCAAGCAGTAATAAATACAATTGAATACTTTAGAGAATGCCTGGATTAGTGCTCAAGTTACCCAAACAAAGCTAGATCCAGCAGGCCCGAATCCAGTCTATGCCACAGCAAACAAGGCACACCAACTTCAGTAAGAAGCAGTTCAGATATGCATGCACTATAAGCCTTTAACCAGAAATTCCCAGCTCAGAAGGGCAGAGTCCAGCCTCTCCTCCCACAAGAGTGCAGACCACGAACCCTCTTAATTTAAAATAACTGGCCTGAAAGCCGAAGTGCTTAAACCAGAATTAATACACTTTTAGAATAACAGACACTGAGCCCTCAGTCAGCAGTTCCCAACCTAGAAGGATGCAAGCTACCTGTTCTGCCACTACAGTGCAGACCACAAACCCTCTCAGTGCAAAACAACTGGTCCGAAGCCCAAGTGTTTAAACCAAAAGGCTTAGAATGAGTTACACCAAGCAGTAATAAATACAATTGAGTACTTTTAAGATGATGCAAAAGTAAAATAAAGTAGGTAGAAACACAAGTACAGTAAAAGCAGATGATTTTTTTTTTCTGAATAGGTGCTGAGATCAAAGAAACAGATTTGAGTGCTGAATCTAGAAAACGGGCTAGTTATAAGAAAAAAAAAACTAAGCTAGAAGGATTCCCTCCAACACAGAAGGGCTTGGGGGCTTAGAAGCCTACAAATAGTCTATACCACTTAACAGGAAAGGCAGGAAACAAGCTTAATTTTTTTTTCTGTTTCCCAGATGCTCTCTTTGTACACAGTAGGAGTGCCTGAAATCAGAATATGATCTCACTGCACTCAGTTGAGTGAGCAAATGAGATGGGCCCAGAAGGAGTATCCAAACACAAATTTACAAGAGGGGTGGGCAGTTTCAAGGCCACTAAGATTAACACCAAAACAAAAACAGGGACGGTGGGTGGGACTAACTGAAGAGCAGAGTCAAAACTTCCAGTTCAGTTAATATTCCAGCAACACAGTTAAAATCAATTTAAATACTGTATTTTTGAAAAAAAAAGTGCAGATAAAGGTACTTAAATTCTCTTATACGTCCAGTTGAATACAGCTAGTTCTTAGCTGGCCAAAGCTGAGGTTTTTAAACAGAAAATATTTCACACTGTACCACTTAAATAGGCAAGGACAGGAAATCAAAGAATGTGGCTACCCCACACCTGTAATTACAAGCAAATAATAAAATTCAGCAAACACTGACTAACTTCCAGTTCAGTTAATATTCCTGCAACACAGTTAAAATCAATTTAAATACTGTATTTTTAAAAAAAAGTGCAGATAAAGGTACTTAAATTCTCTTATACGTCCAGTTGAATACAGCTAGTTCTTAGCCGGCCAAAGCTGAGGTTTTTAAGCAGAAAATATTTCACACTGTACCACTTAAATAGGCAAGGACAGGAAATCAAAGAATGTGGATACCCCCACATCTGTAATTACTAGCAAATAATAAAATTCTGCAAACACTGACTAACTTCCAGTTCAGTTAATATTCCTGAAACACAGTTAAAATCAATTTAAATACTGTATTTTTTTTTAAAAAAAAGTGCAGTTGTGGCAGAACTGCATATTACTACAACCAGATTTATGCCTTAATTATTCATTATTGCATTTTTCCATAAACAGCATTACTGGTAAATTTCTGCATAGTCCGGTGCCTTACATTATAGTACAAGTTTTACAGTGAGAGAATTGCCTCTGCTCCAGTTTGCATTACAGTGCTTTTATATTCTGCTTTTCATTTACCTGCTTGCATTCTTGTCTGCCCCATTTCCCACTAACACATTAAGCTATAATTTCTGAAAGAGCTCCACTATTGCCTTTATTTAATCTTATGTCTCACTAACTAGCCTGTGTGTTTCTTGACCATTTTCCTGACCATCTCACCCTTTTGCTGTTGTTGTTTTATAATGTTATGTTTATGGCCTCTACCCCTTATGATAATCTGATTTCAAAAGTCCCTCCTTCCCCTCTTTCATCATGTTTGACTGTTGTATAAGCATTTTATGTACTGTTCCCACTCATTATTTTCTATAAATCCACGATACTGAGTGCCTACTCAGCAAAACACTATTGCTCTTGAATAAACCTCCTTTACCACATATTGTTTCCTGCTCATTTTCCTGGAGTTCAGCAAAGCTTGGAGTCCTAGCCTGCATTCCAAAGTGCTTTACTTGTATCCATTCCCATTTTGAAAAAGTTACGTACCCTTGATTGCTAAATTGCACTTAAATTATTTTGAGTGATTGTTACTGTTTCTCGCTTTCATGTATGTATTTCACTGATGCACCAATGCATTCATCCCGGGCCCGGGCTGAAACTGAAAACAGGCTCTGTGGATTCTAGTCGGGGATTCCGGTCAAATAAAAAAAAAATAAAAAAAAATAAATGAATTTTTTGTAAAAAAAAAAAAATTAAAAGTAGCAAACACCTAGAACGCAAATTTTATCTGTAGAACAGTCCATAAAACTATAAACTGTAAGGCTACCTGTAAAGCAGCAATATAGTACACATACCTCATGCGCCGGCAAGCCTAAAGCAACTAGTTCGATGTCGAGTGACAATTCCTACCGATTTATTAGAGTTCAGCATTGTGTAAACATTCAAGTTAGTAGAATTTAGTACTGTTTAGCATACTGTGTCCCAGTAAAGCACCCTTATTAGTCTGCTTCAACAACGTATTCTTAATAGCCTTCGAACCCCAAGACACCACCCTCTTGTAGCTCACAAATCAAGGGAAAGGGCAATATGGGTATGCAGTTTCCTAACTTCTATGTAGCTAGCTTGGTAGATATGGATATCTTGTGACACGGTAGCAATCATCTTATGTTTACTGACAACCACTAAATCCTTAAAGAAGCAGACAGAGCATGCAAAAAGGTGTACTTATACAATGACACTAGATGCTAAACTCTCACATACAAGTGCACATCAGTTTGTCAAAACCATGCACAAACCCCCACCTTACATAGCACATAACACACACATAGACTAACATATGCTGAGGCACTTAAAAGCAATCTTTCTAAATAACAAAGATTGCTTAGACCACCCATTGTCAAAGCTATGCCTCAGCAAGCCCAAATGCACTCAGAAAAAAAAAACAACACCACACATATTGTCACTCTTAGTGGAACCCCAAACACTAAGTCCCTACGGCAAGCAAACACACTTCTCAAGACTCTTGTCATAGGGGGACTCCATTGCAAGATATACTGATGCCCTCTAACCAGGCTGAAAAAGGAGAAGACGACTGTTAGTTGCCTATGTGGAGCTAAGATCCACCAAATCATGCATGCACCCAAGTCATTACGCCAGTAGGAATAAATGACCTCTGACAGACATATGAACAAAGGGGGAGGTGTTACGATCTTATACTCAGAACAACTATTCCTCTACCCTCTGCCTACCACTCCTTTTACCCAGCAGAAATCCTCATTGCAGACTGTAAACTAAATAATCACAAAAACCTGGCCATTGCAGCCATCTACATTCCACAATATCCCTACTCTTGAACACTCTCTCTTCTGGATCTCAGAAAAGACCACTTATGAGACCATTATCCTGGGTGATGTTAACATAGACTGGAATACTCTAAACTCCTACTCTCCAAACAGTAACATTAACTTCTGTTGCTTCTCCCAGCTAATCTCATCCCCCATACATCTAAATAAACACACTAATAATGTTACCACACTTGACTGGATCCTCACCTCTAACCCAAACCTATGTTACAGTGGCACTACTCTGCCTGATTCCCTTAGTAACCATCTTTCCACCCTTGTTCTAAGACATTCCCTCCAATTGTACAAACCCCACAATTATAAAGATTGTCACAAACTTATTAACTTTAACCTGATACTTTCAACAATCTACTCTCCTCAATTAACTGGTCCTTCCTCCATGCCCTACCACTTAATGAGGCTGTCACCAAATTTAATAACATTTTCCTTAAAACTCTAAACTCTATGGCCCCCACCAGAAAAGTCAGAATTAAACCCAACTTTGCATCTTGACTAACTCAACCCATTCATAAACTTAGGCTCAAGAGAGACAGTGCCTGGAAAACCTGGAAAAAAAAAGAATTCTCCTATGCATCTACAAACTTATAGCAAACTCAGGAATCTTTCCAAGAATCAAGTCAACCTCGATAAAAAAAACAGTTTGATCAAAAACCACTAAACAATCCCCACTCCAACTCCAAACAATTTTGGTATAATATCAACAAGCTCATACATCCTGGTAAACCTTCTGCTCCTAGCCCCTGTCCCAATAGCTCCGCCATGGATACAGCCTCCTTTCTAAATTCCATCTTCATTGACTGTAATAAAAATTTGACTAAAAAAAACAATACCACCCACCCCACTGTTGATCATACTCCTTCTACCCCTACTACCCTCTTCTGTCTTAACCCTCCCCTACAGCATATATTAGATCACTTCTCAGTAAACTTAAACCATGTTACCCTTCTGATGACAGCTTACCACCATTTCTCAAACTTGCTGCTAAATCAATTGCATAGCCTGCCTCTATATTAGTCAATAGATGCATCCAAGAATATACATCTCCCAAACTCTGGAAAAAATTCTATGTTATACCCCTTCACAAAGGTGGAAACTCTACTGACCCCAGTAAACTTCAGACTGTTTGCAATTCAATCCTCCCTATCAAAAATACTGGAGAAATGCATTCCCAAGCAGCTCCTCTATCATGTAATACAGGAAAACCTCTTAACCACTACCCAACATGGTTATCTCCCCATCACAGCACATCTACTGCACTCATTTCATTCACACAAACCACTGCAAAGTCTCATGACAATAACAAACTAGTCTCTTGTCTTTTCTTGACCTGTCTAAAGCCTTCAACAATGTTCCCATAAACTGCTTCTCTCTAAGCTTACTAACCTTAACCTCTCCTATGCCACAATTTAATGGTTCTCCAGTTACCTTTTTAACAGATTCCAGTCTGTCAGATGGCTCGCTGCCTCCTCCCACTTCTACCCTTTTCAAACAGGGGATCCTCGGGGTTCCATTCTTAGACCACTGCTTTTTAAGATCTTTACTAATAACCTATACACATCCTGCCCTCACTCCTCTTTAATTCATTATGCTGATGACTCTATAATTATATCATGTTCTGACAATCTCCCCTACCTCCTTACCCTTACCCAAGAATCATCCATCTCTGTGGAAAAATGGCTAACCAGTAATAAACTCCTATTCAACCCTAAGAAATCTAAACCTGCCCTCTTCCTCCCAAAATGTCTACAACAACACCAAAGCACATTCACTGTTACCTCCCTTAATAATACAGTTATATCGGCTTGAACCTTATATAAAACGCCTTGGACTTATTATTGATGACCACCTAAAACTTGATATCTACATTCAACAGGTTATCAAAAAGACCCACCAAAAATTTGGATTGTTACATAGGCACAAAAATACCTCACCGATGATAATAAGCATTCTCTAGCTCAGGCATTTCTACTGCCCACCCTATTTTATGCTGCACCTATCCTCACTAACATACAATCCAATCTATCAGCCAAACTTGAAATCACTTATTATAAAATTGCTAGATTTGCTGGAAGTCCTCCCTACCGCTCCCACCATTGCATAGCACTGAAATCCTGCAGTGGCTTGAATTCCAGCAACAACTACGTCTTCCTCAACTTCACCTCACTCACTCTGTCTTAAATAAACCCTCCCTCTGTCCTGTTCTCTCTACCCTCATCTCTCCCTACACCCCAAAATGTACTCTCTGCAGTGCCAAACAACACATGTTAGAAATCCACAAGCCTAATAAAAACATGGGCAAATATCTTTACAACTATTCAGTCGATAAGCTTGGAATAAACTTCCCCTTTGCTTAAGAACTATCACTAACACTTATAGCTTAAAAACAATTCTAAAAAACAACCTGCTTAAATTTTGGTCCTGCCCTTGCCCCCGCTCCAACCTAAATAACTTCTTCTGTTGCCCTGACTTCTTCCTTGGGATCACTCTATACGTTGAGTTTCTACTGCACACATATGGTCTTTGTATATTTTAGCTGCTTTGCGTCACTACTACATGCATATATATATATATATATATATATATATATATATATATATATAAATCTGAACTCCAAGTCTCACCTTTCAATGTGCCCCTACCCTCAGATTCTAATGCTAAAACCCTTAATGTAAAACTCCAAATCAACAACTCAAAATCTATCTATATAATTTGCACATACCCCTGGAAATAATATCAGCACTCTGGAAAATATTCTTAGTCACCTCTCTACTCACCTACCTCAGGAAAACATTGTCTTAGGTGACTTTAATATAGACTGGGCAACCTGTAATTCCCCTAATCCTACCAATCACATAAATCTTCACGGTTTCTCACAAATAATAACAACTCCTACTCGAATCCATAAGCCAAGCAGTAATGAATCCACTCTCGACTGGATCCTACTCAACAGCCATCTTGATACTTATAAACCAGGAATCCTTCCCGATGATATCAGCGACCATATGCTAACCTATATTATTAAACACAAAATTCATAACCCTAACACTAATATTTTTAAAACCTCCCGTTCCAAAAAAACAGTTTAATCCAGACAGCTTCCAAAATTAACTAAAAGCATGTGACTGGTCACCATTGCTTCATCTTCAGCTTGATGAGGCAGTGACCTACTTCAATACCAGATTCCTTCAAATCCTAGATTTCCATGCCCCCTATCGCTCTTCTGGAATAAGAACCAAAATTGCCCCCTGGCTCTCAAAACTAACTAAACAAAAGATCCTCCTCAGAAATAAAATCTGGGCCAAATGGAGAGCCTCAAAAAATCCATCAGATCACCTCTACTTCAAACAATTAAGAAATGCCACCAAAAAAGAAATTCTCCAAGACAAAAGAGACTATTACCTTCACCTTCAACAAACCCACCAACAAAAACCACAAAAATTATGGTCAGGCTTAAACAAACTTCTTAAGCTAGGCCACTCTAAAACTCCTGCCCCCTCAGGTTTCGACCATAATAACTCAAACCAGATTCCGGATGCCATTAATAACTATTTTACCAAAGCCATTCTAACCCTAGCTAATACTTTACCACCTGTTACCTCTTCCCCATTAGATACCACTAATACTCCATCTCCAACCTTTCATATAAAACCAGTATCTACATCCTTCATCTGCAACCTCCTTCAAAAATTTAAACCTGGCACCCCTTCTGCTGATTGTCTTCCTGCTGAATTCCTGCAAATTGCAGCTAAAGTCATTGCCTACCCCATCTCCATACTTATAAATAGAACAATCTCAGAAAGCAAAATCCCATCCATATGGAAAGTATCCCACATCATCCCTCTACACAAAGGTGGCCCATCTACTGAACTTTCCAACTTTCGCCCTATCGCCTTTGTCTCTCCAATAGATAAAATAATGGAGAAATGCATTCACAGACAACTACTTGACCACCTTCTCCAGAATAACTTACTTGCCGACTGCCAGCACGGTTTTAGGCCATTCCATAGCACAACAACTGCCCTGCTATCCTTTTCTGACTCCATAAACAAAAATCGTAACAATAACACTTTTTCATCTACACTTTTTATTGATCTTTCAAAAGCCTTCGATATGGTGAATCATAACTTGCTTATTGACATACTAAAAGCCCAATCACTCGATCCACAGGCATTACAATGGTTTAAATTCTATCTGGAAAACAGACATCAAGCTGTAGTTTGGGATAATAATCTTTCCACACCCCTCCCTGTGAACATTGGAGTACCTCAAGGCTCTATTTTAGGACCTCTTCTCTTTTCTTTGTTTATTAATAATCTACACACCGCAATTCCACAAGCCATCTGCATACAATATGCAGATGATTCTACCTTAATTTGTTCAGCCAAGTCCATAACCTCTCTCCAGTCACTCACCCAATCCATATTTAACAGTGCTGAAAACTGGTTCTTGCAACATGGTTTCCTACTGAACCCATAAAAAACAAAATTATTGCTCTTTGCTCCTACTCTTATGCCACCTCAACTGTACTCCACTGTAACCTCTAACAATGGAACTAACATATCCCCTGACACTACTACCCATCTACTGGGAGTAACAATTGATAACTACCTTAGCTATGATCACCATATTAACTCTATAATAAAGTATGTTAACAAAAAATTGGCACCCTTTACAGAATCAAACCCTTCCTAATCCCTTCTGCCAGAATAACTATTTCCCAGACCCATCTGATCTCTACCCTACTCTATGCTTCTGCAATATATACCAATCCTTCTAAAAGCAACCTCTCCAAACTTTCGACATGTTACAATAACATAGCCAGATTTGCCACTGGCACCCCCCTTAGAACTCACCGCTGTCACAACATCAAACAACTGGGATCTTTAGAATTGCAGAACCAACTACTTTGTCAACAACTTGTCATCTCCCATAAGATTCTTTATCACCCTAATAATACCCCAATCCTCACTAATCTGATTACCCCCTACAAAAATCTTACTACACTTCGCTCAGCTAATAAGCTACTAGTTTCCACTATTAAATCCAACAACAAAGCAGGGGACTCACTTTTTTCCAACACAGTAGGAAAAAGTTGGAACCAGCTTCCTAATGAACTTACCACCCTTACTTCCACTCTTCTTTTCAAAAAGCTACTCAAAGAATACCTTAAAACTCATTGGCTTTGTCCCTGCTCTAATCCTGACTGACACCTCTTTCCCCTTCCTGCACTCTCTATACTCTTCTACTCTACTGCTCTTTGTGTTCCTGTGGTAATGAAAGATTAAATTTTTAATTATTTCTATTGACTGCTATCTCTCAAATGCTTGCTATATGTATTTGTTTTTAGCATATCCTACTATACTGCTTTGTTCAAGTCTAACTGAAACTCAATTATAAACTATATACTGTCTTTCTTGGAACTATTACTATATATTGTATTTTGTCTCTGCCATTGCTTGGAGCTTTTCTCCCCGGGCCTCTACTGAAAATGGACATATATCCAGCTAGACTAGCCCGGTCAACAAATGTAAAATAAATAATAAAATAAATATGGTCTTTGAATATTTTGTCTCTCTCAAACTTGAATCTTATTAATGTTACTCTCTAATATGCTATTTGACTGCAAATAATGTGTAATCTCTCTTTGTCATTGTAAAGTGTATCATATACTACTTTGGATTGTATATTGTATTTTACTTTATTCTGTATTGTTGTATATGCTGGAGCATTTCTCCTTCGGCCTCTGCTGAAAAAGGTCTACTTGCCAGTCAGACCAATCCGGTTAACAAATGTCAACTAAATAAATAAATAAATAAATAAATAAATAAATAAATAAATACTGTCCTGGGCTATGTGAAGAGAGACATTATGGAGCTTTCAGACTATGTTTCTCAGGCTGGTATGAATGCAGCATTGAGCAGCATATTGCCATCACTGAGAATGATGTCATAATATGAGCAAAGAATGATTTATTTCAACAACTTGCTGTCTTTCTGGTCTCATTCTAAGGGGATCCAACATTTGTCAGCTTGGGAAGACATGGCTAACAGACCATGATGCTTTGTCAAGGATGGCCTGCACAGTTCCCATCTAGGCTTTCAAATACAGACTAAAGCTTTATCCACCCCCCCAAAGTGCCTTTTTAAGGCAATGCCAAATTGACAAACCTACTGACATAGCAAAATTAACTCATCTGAACCTCAAGGTTTTACTGCTCAATGCGAGGAGTCTAAATAAAAAACTACACTCTCTCCTAGATGTCTTGATGGTTTAAAGCAGCAAAGAGTACCACAGCAGTCCAAGGTTTCAGTGCCTTGCATACTTTTAGACCAATAGCTGCACACACAAGGGTTAAAGATGGAGGTGTCTCAATGGGTCTAGGACTATTCACTGAAAGCACATTTCACTGAAACACATTTGATTGTGGGCAAATCACCGAAAGCTCAATTTACTGAAAACACAATTCACTGAAACACATTTCACTGAAAGTTATATATGGCCTTTTCCCCACTGTAGTGCAACCCTGCAGTTAGTATATATAGCAAGGGGGGTGTAGCCCCCCACATAGTTTGGATATATATTATGTTCAGAAAAGATTAATTTATTGGAATTGCAAGTATCCATGTTTATAGTTCAAAATATTTAAATTAGGTCGGGGGGCTACGCCCCCCCCCCAATGTGGGGGAGGTGCCCCCCACACTCCCCTTACTATATATATTAACTCCAGGGTCACACTAAACTAAAACTCAATGCCAAGAAATGCATTATAGTACCTTTTGGAGAGTTTGCCACCCTTGGTAACTACTTCATCAATAAAACACCCTTAAAAGTTGATTCACTTGTCAGGGATCTCTGAGTTCATCTAGATAGTAACTTAGCCATGATAGTAAGAAAATCCTTCTGTGTTGCTCATCTTATAAGCATAGGATGGCATCTAGGTCCAGAGAAGTCATCATACCACTGTACCTGGCTCTCATCAGACCCATTATAGAGTATAATTCCCCCTTCAGTATGTACCTGACCAGATACAAGTAGCAACTGGAACATTCACAATGTTCCTTACAAAAAGAATACAGGGAGTAAACACAATGTCCTATGCTGATTGCCTCAAAGCACTGTCTCTTTACTCAGTATCACACAGACTTCTAAGAAATAATCTTTGCCTGGCATACAAGGTATCCCTAGACCCTGTTTTGATGAATCTTTTGTACATCTGCAAAACTAACAGCATCAGAACTACTAGATTAAAAGACCTAAATTTTTCTTGTGACATAAATAGGACACATTGGAGAGACAGATATGGTTCTCAGAGAATTCTAATTCACTGGAACAGGATCCCCATCCATGTGAAGCTGAGTTCCTCCCTATCCCTATTTAAGTGCAACTTGGACCAATCAGAAATTCACCCCTGGTTTGGCTCTAATATATCTGATGGATGGAGGCAGTCAGTAAATCATCCCATCTAAATCAAATTTGTGGGGTGCATTTGGGTTGCACAGCTAGGCTTATAAGGAATGTAGTGGTCACTGAACCTATTCCTCCCAG
Organism: Protopterus annectens; assembly: GCF_019279795.1. Taxonomy (NCBI): domain Eukaryota; kingdom Metazoa; phylum Chordata; order Ceratodontiformes; family Protopteridae; genus Protopterus; species Protopterus annectens. The sequence goes on along the minus strand of NC_056732.1, from coordinate 1,468,494,082 downwards.
CTGACAGCAATATGGGACATAAGGAACTGGAGGTGTAGTGGTCATCATTTAGGAAGGAGTTAGGAAATGTTTTGTGTGCTCCTAACACCTACATATAACAGCTTGAAAGAACACTGTGATGTCCATGCTGCTGGATCCAACACAAGTGAGTGTTTCTAACACCATCAGTGAGCGTACAGACAGTCCATGGCAGGCTTACATTCTCTCAGTTCCAAATTGCAGGAGCTGTAGTACCCGGCCTGGCCAAAGGTGGAGGTATTGTGACATCAGTCTGTCAACACCTTCGTCAGAAGATAGGCAAGCTAGCTATTGACCCTCACCAACTGGCACCAGAATCACCTAGCCTACTAACTTAAAACTCACCTGGAACATAGTCAGGACTCCATTCCACTCTGCCATGGAGATGGCATTTTTGTGTATACATGAGCACTGTGAAATAAATGCCTTTAATGAGCAAAGTTATCAGATGACATCAAACTTAATCAATTCCCCAAAATCAATTTATTCATCAGAGTGAAATTTCAGGTGGAGCTTTACCTGAGTACTTCTCTCCTCTTTGTGAAAAGCACAAGTCAAAAGACTGTCACTGCACTGTCCTCTGCTTATACATACAACCAGTATAACACGTTTATATCACGTTATCGAAAGCCGAAAACACCAAACACCATTTAATCGAACCTAAATAATCTAAAGCACGCAATATCGAACATTCAGAACAGCTAATTTTTTCCCAGGGAAAAAATTTGCTATTCCGAAACACATTCACACAACACAGGGTCACCAAAAAAACAGCAATCCACACATTTACAGTTAAAATCATACATCGAACCCTACACTAAACTATACAAACACTACTATCTATCCACTTACCTTAACCCAACCCTAACCCTAAGGTCCGTCACTATCGCAAACTCACCTTACCTGCACCCTAACCCTAACTCACTTAACCCGCCCCTAACCCTAAACTCTGTCACTATCGCACACTCACCTCACCAGCACCCTAACCGTAACTCACGTAACCCGTGCCCTAAACCTAAAGTCCACACAATCACACACTTACCTGAACCCCTGTAACTTTCCACCAGAGTGCTAAAAATAGCGAAGCCACAGAAATGGACAGCCAGATTCTTTCCCTAGGAAAGAATTCGATGTTCTGCAGCTTAGCTATTTTTAGCATTCGACATTGTGGCATTCAATGTTATTGGCTTTCGATAATGTGATATGAACCCATTATAACAGCAGGAAAAGAAAATAGCTTAATGCATTGACTCTTCTTACTGTCTTTATAACTCCTAAATAAAAAGTTACATTATAACATAAAAGCAAGTGACATTTTTCTTTAAACAAAAAAAAACACCTTTATTGAAGTATCACTTATGACATATAGGCAAACTTACATTTATATGAAAGTAAAGAAAAAGTACTAACAAGTTTGCAGTTGCAGACATTATACATCACATATATTCTTCTATGGAAGATAATCAGATCAACATTACATAAACTGTTCAATTTCTGCCTTCTCTTAAACCTAATTCCTCCCCCAAAACATCTTTCTGAATGTAATTTATTCCTATGCTTTTCTAAAGATCCCACTTCCTGTTCTTTTATATGTGTTACAATATTCACTACTTCAAGTATAGTTAGTTTACACTTTGATCTCCATTTTCTAGTAACTGAGGTTTGTTTGGCAGCCACCAGAATTAAACTTAACAAGGCCTTACTATGTCTAGGCAATTCAGATCCTGAATCCCAGATGAAAATATAATTTCCTTAGTTACACTCATTTGCTTGTCCAGTATTCCTGACAGAGATTAAAGTCTGACAACTCATTTCTCTCCAAAAACAGATGCTCTCAGCTACCTCTTTCTTCCCCATCATATCTCCAACATTTACCATCTACCCGAAGAAAAATTCTTTGGAATCTGCTTGGAGTATAAAAGTACCTATGTAAACACTTCCACTCAAAAATCCTAAATCTTCTAGCTTTGCTGCATATTTGTTAGCCACACATATGTCCTCCCATTGTTTCTTTGTGAATTACTTATCTAATATCTCCTCCCATTCTTTTCTGATCTGCTGTGATTGATCCCTATAGTTATTGTGCAATATTTTATATTCCTACTAATTATCCCTTTTTAAATAGCAGCTTCTGTTGCACATTCAACTAACAACTCAACCAGTGTAGGTCTTTCACTTAAGTTTTCCATATCCCTATTTGCCCATACTCTGGTAGCAATCCCTGATAGGGAAGGCAGTTTTAACCTGTAGTCCAAATGTCTTCTTGGCCTCTTCCCATTCTATTCTATTTGCTCCCAATACTTTGATACCTTTGCCAGCTTCCTCCAGAAAATTCAGGCCCCCTCTTGCCTATTCCCTGTACTCTTAATTGCATTAATCCCTAGAGGGAGAATTTCTTTTCTCCATTTGCATGTTGACTTAGTGCTTAGAATAAATTCTGATAGTTTATGAATAAAATATTATGTATGATTATTGTGACTCTCCTTAAGGATCTGCATCCAAAATTTCCAGTTTGAATTTTAGCTTTCTGCTTGTGTTGTGTTTAAATGCCTTAAATGTGTAGCTCTAAAATATACTTTCAAATCAGGTACCCTTAAGCACCTTGTTCTATTGAAAGGATCAGCTTGTTCAACATGAATCTTGCCTTCTTCCCCTCCCAGATAAAATTATTCAATTCTTTATTAGTTACTTTCCATAACTTTTCCTCTGGTTGATAAAAATATGCCGGACCTGTGTATAAAACTAAAGGGACTAAAACATTTTAACTGCTTGTATCTTGCTATTCATATTCATAGGCAAGAGCTTCCAGTTGTTCAGTTTTTGTATTATCTTTTGTTTAGTTTCCTCCCACATATTCTTAGCTGCCATAACAGAATCATTTTAACTTGTACTCCTAAATACTTCATTTTATCATGTCCCCGTAATTATGGGTATTGCTGAACCAACTCACATGTGATTAAACAGTTTACAGCTATGGCCTTTGTTTTATTTTCATTAATTTGATATGCTGAAAAAAACATGGAACTGTCTTAGAATGTTCTACAACACTGAGATGCCCTTTTTGGTTTTATCAGGTACAAAATAATATTACCTGCAAATAAAACCTTGAATTTTTGAGTTCCTTATTTTCTTTGCCAATGGTTCTAAATATAATGCAAATGAGGAAAGAGAAAGAGGGCACCCCTGCCTGGTTCTCCTATTCAGGCACAACATATCAGAGAGGAATCCTCCCGATTTGATTTTTGCCTCCCATCCCTCATTTATCCTCATAATTAACCCTGTTATTGTATTAGGGAATGCAAATGTTTCCATTGCTGTATTCATAAAATCCCAGCTTACTCTGTTGAATGCTTTCGCTACATCAGGACCCAACAACAGTAGCAGCATTTTATTCTGCTTCTGTCTAGATCATCATTGTACTGTTAATGCTGTCAGTGTTTGCCTCCCCTCCACAAAACCACATTGATCCATATCTATCAATTTTGTAACAACTTTGCCATTGTTTTAGCTGTTATAGACATAAATACTTTATAATCCTTGTTTAAATTTGAAACAGACCTATTTGAATCTGGATCTGATGAGTCTCAGGTGACATTTTTTATGTGTTTTTGGTGTCAGTAAATTTTTTTGCATGCCTCCCCATGTTTCTGCCTTGCAGATTATTCAAGTCAGTTTAATTTGACTAAACCATTCTTACTCTTTATTTTGTTATGTAGTAAGCAAAGGCGATCTTCTGTCCAGTTCCATGGTGCCTAGTAGTTCTTCTGCACTAACTGGTATTCCTGCTAGTCTCACTTCCTCACACATTCTAATATCAAACGGATGGCATGTTGGTGCTGCTGGTGAACATGTAATTGTATAACTATATTGTTCATTCATAGGCATGCTGCCATTGAGATTGTACAGTTGTGGAGAGGTGGAATAGTTCAACTAGAGTGGTCATGGCGGTGCTGGTAGCTGTGATGGTGGTAGTGCTGGTGAGGTATTGAAATGGTAGCCACAAGGAATCCATCATGCCATTACCATCTCATTCTACCTTTAGTCAATTAAAAACTAAATCTCTGTTTTGTTTACTAGTAAAACTATTGTATTAGACAACACAAGAAGAACATTACTAACACACTGAAGACTATTTTACCTACTCTTTCTCCCTTTTGTTTCACATTAAAGTTCAGAATGTTTTAAGGGTACTGTGTCTCATTGATAAAAGCTATACATCAAAGGTCCAGAGTATGAAGTTCAGTCCTGACCTTTGGTCACCATCTGTATAGAATCTGCATGATGTTCATCATCATGTCCACTACTGCAGTAGCTCTTTGGCTATATGGATTGTTTCCTGCCCAGAAAACAATGACCAGCCAGCTTCTAAAACCTTTGCCTCCCCAATGTTTTCACTCTGATTGCTCATTGGCTAATCCCAAGGAGAGAAATCAGCAGTCAGAGTAAAGCTTTCTTCAGCACTGTCTTGCTGTCTTGAGAAGAAGCAGCTCTCTGACTTCACAGGACAGCAGTTGGCTAAGAGCTTCATTTTTGTCACATAAGTCCCTGTGGGGAGTCCCTTCACTCAGAAAACATTGCCTTCTGTAAAAATAGTATTTTTTTTATTAAAAGTAGTATTTTTACTTTAAGAAACCTGGTATTTCTCCAATATTGGAAGTTTCCTGTCAGGGACCACAGTTTTTAGCTTAGAGTATTTATCAAGGTATTTGGAGCTAATTTTGTGAAACATTGTATACTGCTTGCATGAACTTTAAAATTTGCGGAACAGGAATGTTACTGAGGAAACAGGTTGGAAATTGGGTGTCAGTGTTCATAGGCTCATAGGAGGTTACTAGCACTAATGGCTCTAGAGCCTGTAAAGGCCTAGCCATATTTATCCTGAGTTGCTCCAGTTATCAGTGGTTAGGTGAGTGAAGGTCACAGAGGTAAGTATCTATGGTAGTTAATACTGACTTCCTCTGTCCAGGAGAGACATGGGCACCACTCTGGGAATGAACTTGCAGTCACCCATCCATTGATCTAGGTTGCTTTTGAAGAGGGTCAGGCAGGGATTCTGTTTCACGTGAATTGGAAGCTTTTTCCAGAGAAGTTGTCTCTGGGAGATGTATCTATCTCTCCAGCATGATCTGTTCATGTCAAAAGCTAGGTTAAGATCCCTACAGTGAGTGACCCTCCAATAGTTTGATTTATGAATGTGTAACATTTCCATCAGGGCTGGGTCAGAGAATGCCCTGTAAGCTAGGCACAGATCTCCCCTTAGCAATGTAGAGGAGATAGAATACAGTGACAGGGCTTTCAGTCTTTCTGTGTAAGATGTGTGTTGGGTACCCTGTAATTTCTTGGTGAGAAACCTCTGCGGTCTCTCCAATTACTTGCAGCTGTCTGGTGAAGTACATGCAAAAGGGAGCATTGTACTTAATTGTTGGTCTAATGAGGGTCGAGTATAATGGAATTATAGCATCCTTATATTGAGATGTGATGCCTTTACTTATAAGATGTGCCACATAGAAGGATTTCCTTACTATTGTGGATACATGGTTGCCAAAGTTCAGATTGCTATCAGCCTGAGTACCCAGATCATGTACCACTGGGTCTACACTTTGGGGGGGGGGGTGCTGTCTATGATGTAATTAGCAGGGATGTCAGCTTTCCCAAGTGGAATAATAATGTTTTTTTCTTTTGCATTTAGCTTTAATACATGGTTTTGGCACCAATCATTTGTCTGTGTTAACCCTGTCTACAGTATAGTAACATCATTGAGGGACTCAATAATTGCTCCCAATTTGGATTCATCAGCGAACTTGGCCAGCCACAGGCTGTCTAAGTTTGTCTGGAGTTCTGAGAAATAAATTCCAAAACAGTAAGTGGCACATCACAAATCCTTGTATGCCACTGGTGATGTGTCTTTTGCTAGAGGTGAAATCCCGACTTTGGCAGTATGTGTCCTGTCAGTGAGTAATGTAGGGGTTAATTCCAAATTGGAAGAGTTTGTCTTTAATATCTGATTGGGGGGTTGTGTAAAATACCTTGGCTAGGTCAAGATAGCTGGTATGCACTGTCTTTCCCTCATCCAGGGCCTTGGTGACTTTCTCGAAGAAGTCAACCATGTTTAACAGGTATGATCTACCTTTAATGAATCCGAACTTGGTTGGGTCCAGAGTTTGGAGATTACCTATGTCCTTGTTAATAAGGTCTCTCTGCTTTAATTTTTCCAAGTCTTTTTGGTTTCTAATACCATGACAAGAATAAACCCCATTATTAAGTCAAAGTATGATTAAAGTTCATGAAATTAGTATTGTTTCAGTCTTTGATTTTAGCTAGAAGTGCTTTTCGCAGCATCCACAATGTGCCCAGTAATGACTCCTTCTGCAATTCATATGAAGTTGCATGGCTTGGTAACATATCAAAGTATGATCGTAACTTCTTCTTTATAAAACCCTTTGCTCCTACAACTATTGGAACTGTCTGAGCATCCTTCCTCACTGCCCTTGTTTCTGCCTGCAAATCCTGACATTTTATGACTTTGTGTTCTCTGTATATAAGACACTGTAGTCACTGGGTGTAGCAGTTTCAGTGGTCAACACTACTTTTTTCTTCTTTTCATGGACCACTGTATCTGGTTTTCTTGCATCTATCTTTTGAACTGTTGGTAATAGGTGATCCCATGTGATACAGACTTCGTCATTTTCTATAATGCTTTGTGGCTCATGTTTCTAGTACTCTTCAGCTACTTCAATATTATAATGTTTGTACAATCCCCAATGCAGCAGTCTTGCCACATTATTATGCCTTTCAGTATAAAGTCCTGCCATTAGTATATCACAACCAGCAAGAAGATGTGCGACCACTTCTAATTCTGTTTTACAAAACCTACATTTGTCTGTTTCTCCCACATGTTCAATGAGCTTTGTAAAACAATGTGTACATAGTCAACTATCTTGGGCCGCTAATATTAGACTTTCATCTTTTGGTTTAAATTCACCTCTCCCTAACCATTCTTGCATTTGATCCTGGTCAACATGAAGTTATTCCAAGAGTTTTCTATACTTGCAACTATATTTATGCAATTTCCACATTTTTTGCCTTCTCATCAGATCCTTCACCTTATATTCTTTCTTTTGTTTTTTAGCACATTCAGTTGCTGTCTAATTTTTATCTTCTGGTTTGATTTCCATTCCCACTTGACACCGATATGCTTCTGCAAAGTAGGGAAGTCATCTTAGACTTATTCTCCTCATGTTTCTAAACTTTCACTACATTTGGGTCTTGTGAGGTCAGCAGATATGTATTCGGTCCCACAACTGCAGATTTATACATGTAATCAATTTTGAGGAGGCCCATACCTCCTTCATAACAGAGAATATATAGGCTTGGTATACACTTCTTTTTATAAATCATTTGATGAGCATGAAGCATCCTACTTGTTTTCCTTTCCAACCAATTCAGCACCTTTTAGGGCCAGACAATCACTCCAAACCTGAACATTAGGTCAGGAAGAGCGAATTGGTTTATAGCTTGGACTTTGTTCCTAGATGTTAACTCTATTTCAGTATAAATTTGTCTTCTGAAATATTCCTTACTAAGTTTTATTTGCATTTGTTCATGTTTTATTGTTGGCCCTTCATCAATTCCGAAATATTTACACACTCCCTCTTGCACAAGTTCTTTTATATCACATTCGTGTCCCAAGCTGATGTTTTTTGGTGTTGCAACTTTCCTGCTTTAAAGGTTGCTTTTGCACAGCAAGACCAAATGACATTCTTATATCATCTGAAAAAGTTTTTATCACTTGCAGCTGTGCTTTTAGTTCCTCCTCTGATGTACTATACAGTTTTAAATCATCCACAAAAAGAAGAAGAGAAGTCTTATACTTTGTTGTTTTCTGGGAGCCAAATTATAGTCATGACATAATCTGTTAAGTAGACAGCTTAATGGGTTAAGGGCAAGATAAAAGATCAGCGGTGGCAAAGAGTCATCCAGGAATATCCCAATTTGAATTTTTATCCCTGAAATAATAACTTGTCCTCTATCATGGCTTAACTGTAAAGTGGTTTGCCACTGCTTCATGGCCACTGTAATGTTATTGATCAATGCAGAGTGCATCTTATACATTTTTAAATACTCTTTTACTCATGAATGTGGGATACTGTGAAATGCTTTTCATGACATTCTTAGATTTTCCCCCTTTTTGCCTTTATGCCTGTATGTAATTTGATACTGTCTACATTCCATTTGTTTGTTTTTATTTCTTCAATACATCTGCTTATTTGGTAAATTGACTATGTTAATTTTTCATGTCAACTTAGTTGGAGCTTTTCTTCCCGCGCCTCCGCTGAAAAAGGGTTAATAAGCTCAGTTGGACTAACCTGATCAACAAATGTAAAATAAATAAATAAATACATTTTTACAGTTCTCCATCATGACTTTAGTTAACAACAAATGGTGCTTTGTTCCATATGGCTTTCTTTTGTTACCCTTTTGTTCTATTGCCATGATTGAGTTTTCTTCTAAATGACTATAACCTCTGTCACCATCAATTCCAGTGTATAGTTTATACATTGCCAAAAGGCAAATTACTGTCCTATAGGTTTAGGATAGTTTGCAGGTTCAATCTTAAGTAGAAGTACTGTTTTTCCTGTTGTTGACTAGGCTGGTGTGTGTTCGGGGTGCACATATAAATAGTTATTACTCATGGCTAAATCTTCTTGCAAAAATGTTGATACTTTTTATCCAAAAGTTAGGTACTGCATCTGGGCCTAGGATTTTCCATTTAGGAGCTTTTCTTAACTTTGTAGCAGTCTCTCCTCCCATTACTTCATCCCATTTCATATCCTGTACATTTGAACTTCTTATTCTTTATTTTACTTCTAACCATACAGCATCTTCATTATGTTCCACAGGATCTTCATAGATACTTCTCCAAAATGTATCTATTTCTTCTTTTTTGGATGTGTTTCGATTCCTTTTGCCTTGTTTCCCAATTCTCTATAAAACTATTTTCGGTCGTCAATAAATTGCTTATTTTGTATTTTGCCTTTATATTTATCTGGATATCTTAACTTTTTCTGCCTGGGCTGATACTTTTAGTTTATTATTTCGATAGTGCACGACAGAGCCTGATCTGTTCTGATACTGTGCATTGTTTTTCTCACCCTTTCTGAGTATTTTTGTTGATCTGTTCCCTCTTCTACACTCTTCTAACAGTAACACTTCTGGTCTTAATTGCTTTATAATTTTCTGTATTCGATACTTCCATAATCGGCATTTTATTTCTCCCCTTCCTTTCTCTTAATATGTACCCTTTGTTTTTGTGGTAAGACTTTATCTGTTATTAATTTAGCTGCACGGTAATAAACCCTATTTACTTCTGTTATATCACAATACTCTCTTCGAACAGGCCTAATTGCTGTGTTCATTTGTTTTGTCAAACTTCTACCTTTATAGGTTTTATTGAATTTCTGTAGTCTGTTTCTTTCATTGATCTTAATATGTCTGTCCATCTCTACTAAATCAAGCAACACTTCTCTTGATCATTTTCTTCTAAACTGAAGGCACATTCTTTGTTCTCCATTTCCTGTGGGCATTCTATAGAAAGTTCCAAAGGATTTTCCTGTGCCACGTTCTCTTCAGTTTCATCTTGTGTCATTCATTACTCTTTCATATGGGAATTCACTGGCATATCACTCCACCACATTGAATGCATCAGAATTGCCACAGTTTCCTGTTCCTTCCTTTGCTATGTAACTCACACTGAACATTTGCACTGGTTTCCTATGGAACGCTTCAAAATACCTTCATATAGCAACTGATCAGATGTTTCCTACTCCACTGGTTTCTCCTAAATTTGGAGATCCATTGCTCTATCCTGCTGTGATGCTATCGAAGTTCGATTTTCTACACTAAATTCTTCACTTTGCGGGTAATCCATAACCTCAGTTTCTGTAGCTTAATTTTTCCATTTCTAATCCTGTTTTCTAATTTTCCTCTTTGTTTTTTTTTTTATTTTTTGTATTGTAAAATTTTTCATGTCTGGATGTCTTTGCCTGTATTTCTCTTTATCTAATTATCTTTGGTGCTGCTCTTTTTGTATTTATTAGTTTTGATTTTTTCTTTGCATAAATATTGCACCATATTAAATCTTTTTTTCTTTCCCATGTCCATATTTCTAATTCTTCTTCAAAGGTCTCTTTCTCCTCCTGTTTCTCCTTACTTCTGAGAATCATTTTTCCATCATGCTGTGATATAACCTGTGTTAGACTTTCTAAACTAAATCCTTTACTTCAGAGGTAGTCCATTACTTACTAAACTTATGTTCTCCGTTCCCTCTTGTGATTTTTTTGTATTCTGAAATTTTGTATATCTGGATACCTTTGCCTATATTCCTCTTTAAATATCTTTGGGGGTGCCTTTTTTGTATTAATTCATTTGGTTTTCTCCTTTGCATAAATAAATATTGCACCATATCAGATCCTCCTTTCTTTCCATGTCCATATTTCTTTTTTATACTTTTCAAAAGTCTCTAGATTTTATTCTTTATATTGTCACATTTCCTTAGTCACTTCTTTTTCCAAACTGACCAAGGTTTCCTGGTCTATGTAATGTTTTTCATAAATCCACTGTATTAATGAACCCACATTTTTATTTGAAGCTTCTGACAGTTTTTCTTTTGGAAGTATTTTTCTTTCCTCTAATTTCTCTCTTAATTTTTTGTATATCTTCTGTCTGGAAATTCTGGGTTTCTTGCATTAATTTCTTTCTTACCCTCTAGTCCACTCTATCATCGTTATGGCTCTGTTTTGGCCTATCAGTTTTTGTGATTTTTGTGGACTACTACTTTCTTTACAACAGGGGGGCCATTCTCCCCCCTGAGCCTGGCCTAGCCCTATTGTATGAATGTTTCCGTGTCTTGACAATCCTACACTGTCATGTCTTTCCAGTCCTGGCACCAGTGCACCTACCAAAATTGAGCACTTTTCTATCCTGGGTCTTGTGCACCCAGCTATCTTTTTTATTTTTTTAACCTACTTCTGTCCATGATATGTGCTGTATAAAATGCAGTCTATATGTCAGCGTCGTCTTGCTGGGATTTTGAGAAAAATAGTGTCTACCTTGTGAAGGCACTCACTAAGACTTGAGGATGAATTCAATTCCAGCAATAATATTCTCCTTTGATTACTGACTTATCATCATCTATCCAGCCTTGCAGATGAAGCTAGTCAAGCTTATGGGCCCGTAATTCCCAGGGCTGGTTGATGATCCCTGTTTGTGCAAAGGGATAACTGTTGTTGCCCTCCATTCTGCAGGTACATAGCCAGTTCTCAGGCTGTGAATAAACAGGAATCCAAGTGGGTCTTCTAGATCATTTTATAAGTTGTTTAAAAGGCAACCTGGGATGTTGTCTGGTCCAATTAATGACATGTTTTTGGCCTTGAAGAGTGATGAAGTGACCTATTCTCTTCAGATAATAGGCTGAGGAATGGTGGCAGGTATACTTTGGGGGATAAGTTTAGGGGATAGTGAGGTGAATTTTTCTCCAAATTTATCAGCTAGCAGGTTGAGTATTACCTCTGGTTGAGTACAGGTGGTGCCACACACAACCAGTGCAGCACATAGCTGTGTATTCCCATTTAGATCCTGGACATAGTTAAAGAATGTCTTGTGATTATCTTTAGCTGGCAGGCTATTCTTGCTTCATAATTAGCTTTGGATGACTTAACAAGATCCCTAACTTATTTAAGCAAGAGAGGGATTTCTTCATCTTCTCAACCAGTTCCCTCTTGTTCTTGGACATTAGTTTCTTTCTCTTGTTGTATAGCCTGTTTACACTGCGGGTACACCAGGGTAGCTTGTTTTTTAAGGCAAGACCTGGTTTCAATCTGGACAGGAAAAAAGGCTTAAGTGGTTATAGAGGGCACTGGTGTATACCTCTGCATAGGAGGCCATGTTATCTGTGTTTGAGGGGGACTTTGAAACTTCTTATACCATCACTTAGTAGGAGGTAATTTGTCTTTGAAAAAATTCTTAAGCATTTTTGAGCTTGTTGGGGTATCTAGTCTTATAATTATATCAAAAGAGACTGATTTAATGTCCAATCTTACCAAGGAGGACATCACACTGGGGTGGGGAGGTGCAATGCTCTCCCATGTTAGTGAGTATTATGTCCAGGATATTTGTGCCTCTTGTGGGTGTGCTGACTAGCTGTTCCAGAGCATTTGCATTGACAACGTCCAAGAACCTCTGAGTCAGCATGTTTATGGTCATGTATATTTCTCCACTGATGGTAGGATAATTAAAATCACCAGTGAGTAAGGTGTTGGGCTGTATGGCAAGTGACTCCAGTAAGTCCAGGTATGCGGTATGCTTTTCCTGTTTCATGGTGTGGGACCTATAGCTAGCTATGATGTGGTAGGGAGCTTTGCCTGTAGTTAATTAGACATGGAGTAGCTCAAGAGATCATATTGTTTGAGCAGTCTCAAGGTGTACTTATCCTTAATAAAGATGCATACCCCTCATCCTTTGGTTCTTTCACGGTCAGTTTGTGGTCTAAATATATGGAAGGCATTGTAGCCTTACATGGCTGAGGTGCTTCCCTCGGTTTTGAACTATGTCTCGGTGACTGGACGGGCTCCAGCATCATCCAGTGAGCTTCCAGGGAGTGCAGTTTTTTGTTAAGACTCCTAACATTAAGCAGCAGTACCTTAAGTTTGTCTGGAGAGGATTTTGTTATGTTGGGAGGTTGGTTATTTTGACACTGCCTAAAAAAGGTGCAATGGGGGTTGCTAATGGCTTTGCCAGTATCCAAAGGCTAGAGGAGACAGGTGCAGGCCATCATTGGCAAAGCAGTGAGGTCTATCAACCATGTCTTCCTAGGCTGAGAGATAGCGGATCCCCTTGAAGTGACACCAGAAGCTAAGCCAATTGTTAAAGTCAATCATTTTTTGTTTGTATTGTGGCATAATCTTTGGAGAAGGTAAAATGTTGCTTAAGGCTAACCTTATACTTGCCTGTGACACATAATCTGAGAGCTCAGTCATATCTCTCTTCAGATAGTCTAGTGAGGTATGTCTCAAATCATTCACTCTCACACGGACTATGATGGAGTCATACCAGCACTTGTGGTTGAGTTTCATGAAATCTTGAGTGACTTGCTGGATCCTGGCATCTGACAAGCAGCTAAATGTAACCCTCTGCTTACCCAGCCTGGTGAGGGGGAACATCCATGTGTCTCATAATCTAGCCACCTATGACCAATACATTAGGTTTTGTGGTGTTATGCCTTATGGGCTTATTTGTTGAGACACTGGTGTATGTGTTATTATGTGTTGTGGTTGCTTTTGCACTCTTATTTGTGTAAGTGTTTTCTGTTTGGGAGGCCTCTGTTCTCTTGGTAAGTTACTAGTGAGTACTTCTGCATATGTGGGCTTATGTGTTGTTTCCTTATTTAGTGTGTGTGTGTGTGTGTGTGTGTGTGTGTGTGTGTGTGTGTGTGTGTGTGTGTGTGTGTGCTGACCACCTGTTTGGCATTCTATTTGCCCTTATGTGAAAGTCTTGCCTCCAATTTCATAGTGTAACTACTTCTCTCACATAAAGTATTTGTTTGTTTCAGGAGTAAATGGTTGTCACTTATACATGAAACAATTGCTACATTGCCTCAGGATGCCCATGTCTATCAGACTGGCCAGAGAGATGATAGGAAACTGGCTGTCCATGATGGCAGGCTCCTACAGTATGTTTTATTAGGGAAGGGAATAGGTTAATTTGATAGGACAGTGCTGGTACCACGGAAACTACAAGCGGGAACTTTGTGTAGGCTAAGGCTGATTTAGAAGGCAACACTGCTTAGTGTGTAGCTGAGTTGCTCCTTGGGCAGCAGAAAGCTTGGAAGGGTTTCACTGACAGCTGTTTAGGGAAAAACTGAGCTTCTAGGCTTTTGTGTCTATACAGGGCACTGCTAAACACCACTGCATGAAGAGCAGCACTACAAGGCTTAAATATGAGCAAAGAGAAACAAGTTTTAAGCTAATCACTGATCAGGAAAGCACACAATAAGCCTTCCAACAGCAATCCCCAAGTCAGGCAGGTTAGAGCATCAGACTTCTGCCACAGGGGTGCAGAAAAACACTTTCTTAATGTAGAGTAGCTGGTTTGGAGCCCAAGTGTAACAAGACCACACAACCTACTTAGAACATCACTACAACTAACAGATACAGTGTAATACTTAAGGCAGCAGAAGACAACACAGTTTTTTTAAACTTCTAAAGTTCAGTCACAGTGTATAAGAGAAATGTACAAAGATAATTAGAGCCCTTTTGTGTGCTTCCTGGCACAAATACACCAGGTAAACACCTACTGCCCCTAGATGAATAATCCGAGTCCTTCTAATGTAAAAGCACAGAGTGTCCATAGTGAAATACTACCACAAACAAACATAAAAGATAAAAAATGCTACCATAAATAAATGTGAAGATATGGATACAGCAGTGTCATTATTCAATAAAAATTATTTTGCTTTGTATAAATGAGCCAAGAGCCACTGAATTGAAAATAATTTATAAAGGCACTAAAAACAAGATAAGCTGATTAATTAGCCCTCCAGCCAATAAAACTACATGCAGAAATCTCAAGTGTATCCTGAATCTAAACAGTCCAAGCTACCTCCCAGTGCACTAGATGGAAATCCACTGACCTCTTGATGTAAAAACAAATGCTTGCTAGAACATAAAAATACACTACTTTATCCAACAACTTGAATTCAGAGCAAGTAAAAGAGTAGAACAGACAATGAGAGGCAAAATGCGCTTTTTCAATATAAGCACAAGGAAAGGCAAATAAACACTTCAAGATAAACAGCAATATAGAAAGGGAGGAGCTTATTAATTTCAACTTACAGCAGAGGTGGGCAACTTAAAATCACCAAGTTTAAAAAGCAGATCAATAAAGGGGAGGGTGGGTTGAAAAATTAGCAGGGAATCACCAGCAGTGCTTCAGTTTATGCAGGCTTGAAATCTTTTCAGAAAAAGACAAAGGCCCAGAAATTCAGTGTGTATTTAAGTGTCACTCAAGAAACAATTTAGCCAATGGAAAAAATATGTGAAATGTGCAGTCTAGCTAATTTGTGTCTATCTCTCACATAGAACAAAAACACGAGGCCAAGCAGATTCTTAAAACAGGAAACAAAATGGAGCAGTTAAAACAGAAAGCAATGTAATATTTATACTCACTTTGTGAAACCAATTGGTATTTAATCCTGCTACTAAGTACGCAGGTATTTGATGAGTACTGAGAGTGGAATTTCATGAAATATTGCACACTGCTTGTCTAAACTTTGACTGCTAGAAGTGTACTTGGTGTGACATCTGGACAGAGGAAAGAGGACAAGGAGACCTGGTGGTGGAATGAGGAAGTACAGGAGAGTATACAGAGAAAGAGGTTGGCGAAGAAGAAGTGGGATTGTCAGAGAGATGAAGAAAGTAGACAGGAGTATAAGGAAATGAGGTGCATGGTAAAGAGAGAGGTGGCAAAGGCTAAGGATAAGGTGTAAAGAGATTTGTATGAAAGGTTGGACACTAAAGAGGGAGAAAAGGACCTGTACCGATTGGCTAGACAGAGGGACCGAGCTAGGAAAGATGTGCAGCAGGTAAGGGTGATAAAGGATAATGAGGGAAACATCCTCACTAGCGAGGAGAATGTGTTGAACAGATGGAAAGAGTACTTTGAGGGGCTGATGAATGAAGAGAATGAGAGAGACAGGCTGGATGATGTGGGGATAGTGAATCAGGAAGTGCAATGGATTAGCAAGGAGGAAGTAAGAATAGCTATGAAAAGGATGAAGAATGGAAAGGCTGTTGGTCCAGATGACATACCTGTGGAAGCTTGGAGGTGTTTAGGAGAAATGGCAGTGGAATTTTTAACCAGATTGTTTAGTGAAATCTTTGAAAGTGAGAGGATGCCTGAGGAGTGGAGAAAAAGTGTTTTGGTACCAATTATTAAGAATAAGGGTAATGTGCAGAGCTGTAGCAACTACAGAGGGATAAAACTGATCAGTCACAACATGAAATTATGAGAAAGAGTAGTGGAAGCTAGGTTAAGAAGGGAGGTGATGATTAGTGATCAGCAGTATGATTTCATACCAGGAAAGAGCACGACAGATGCGATGTTTGCTCTAAGAGTGTTGATGGAGAAGTACAGAGAAGGTTAGAAGGAGTTGCATTGTGTCTTTGTGGACTTAGAGAAAGCATATGACATGGTGCCTAGAGAGGAGTTGTGGTATTGTATGAGGAATTCGGGAGTGGCAGAGAAGTATGTAAGAGTGGTACAGGATATGTACAAGGGTAGTGTGACAGCGGTGAGATCTCCAGTGGGAGTGACAGATGCATTTAATGTGGAGGTGGGATTACATCAAGGATCAGCTCAATGCCCTTTCTTATTTGCACTGGTGATGGACAGGTTGACAGACGAGATCAGACAGGAGTTCCCGTGGACTATGATGTTTGCAGATGACATTGTGATATGTAGTGATAGTAGGGAACAGGTTGAGAAGACCCTGAAGAGGTGGACATCTGCTCTAGAGAGGAGAGAAATGAAGGTCAGCCAGACTAAGACAGAATATATGTATGCGAATGAAAGGGAGGATAGAGGAATGGTGAGGATGCAGGGAGTAGAGTTGGCAAAGGTGGATGAGTTTAAATACTTGGGATCAACAGTTCAGAGTAATGGCGAGTGTGGAAGAAAGGTGAAGAAGAGAGTACAGGCAGGGTGGAGTGGGTGAAGAAGAGTGTGAGGACTGATTTGTGACAGACGAGTACTAGTAAGAGTGAAAGGGAAGGTCTACAAAAGTGTAGTGAGACCAGCTATGTTATATGGATTGAGACAGTGGCATTGACAAAAAGGCAGGAGTCAGAGCTGGATGTGGCAGAGTTAAAGATGTTAAGATTTGCACTGGGTGTGACAAGGGTAGACAGGATTAGGAATAAGTATATTAGAGGGTCAGCCCAGGTTGGACAGTTTGGAGACAAAGCCAGAGAGGTGAGATTGCATTTGTTTGGACATGTGCTGAGGAGGGATGCTGAGTATATTGGAAAAGGATGCTAAGGATGAAGCTGCCAGGTAAGAGGAAAAGAGGAAGGCCTAAGATAAGGTTTATGGATGTGGTTAGAGAGGACATGCAGGTAGTTGGTGTGACAGAGCAAAATGCAGAGGACAGAAAGAAATGGAAACAGGTGATCCGCAGTGGCGACCTGTAACTGGGAAAAGCCAAAAGAAGAAGAAGAAAAAGCTTGTCTAAACTTTGAACTTTGTGGAGCAGGAAAATTTACGGTCAGAGAATTGTGTATCAGTTTAATCTTTATTCACACTCTGTGACAACCTACCTGCCATTTTGATTCTGTCAGTGAGTATGTGTTTGTGCCTGTGTGCCTGTGTATGAGAGTGTTTGAACAGTACTATCATGAAAAATCTGTTACATTTTATAATCTAAGGAACTGGAAAAAGTGTTATATATGTAAATGTGCTACTTGTGAACACTCAGTGACAACTTAACTTCCTACTTACTCACTCTGGCTATGCTTACCACTTTTATTACTTCTTCTCCAGTTACAGCATCAATACTTACTCCTGTCCATCTGGCTCTACTCTTGAAATACCTGGAAAGAAAACAATCTCCTAACAAGGAGTTCTTGCTGCTGTTGTGGACTCATTGTATTCTTCAGCCAATAGTGGGTGAACCTGCAGTGGTTACTGGTTGTTCCTCAGACCATGATCTTACTTTTCTGGCTTTCTCTGTTGCAGTACTTTCAGTCAGCATGAACCGGAGGGCCACCCACCTCCTCTTTGGCTGTTCCAGTGCTTGATATGAACATGGGAGGACTATCTTCTATGAGTCTAGGAGACACTCTGAGAGATTCTTCTTGAGGTAAACAGAGCAAGAGACCTTAAGACTGGGCAGGCATCTCCCTCCTTCAAGTCATTCCTCTTATGTTGGGACTCTTATTAAAAAAAAGTTAAACATTATTCTAATGGAATTATTATGGCTAAAAAAATAATTCCTTACCTTGACTTGACAGTCACTATAGGCAGTAAATCACGGTAAGCAGAATCCTTTACAGATGGGCATTCCCTATAAAATTATTCATGAGGAAAAAGGGACTGATGATTCTGATTTTGACAGAGATAGAAATTCTTCTGTAGATTTCCAAGTACAATTCTATGGGTGGAATGAAAAGTTTTGTTCTTATCCTCATCTTGAGGAATTTTCTTTTAATCAGACCATTGCCAAGGATAAATGAGGTATTTTTATGGGAACAAATAGAACATCCCCCTGAACTAATGAGATATAATGATATGTCATGAATGGCTATACCTCATTCCATTTCCATCGAATTGATACCGCCAGTCATGGAGGATGTTTAATGCAGCGTGTACTTATCCTGATGTCTAGCCATTGGTCCATTAAAAAATAAATAAACTATATAATGTACAGTAGGCATATGTGTGGAAATATATGCTTTGTCATATGGGCAGTCTTACAGAATTGACTTCTTCCCTTTCTACAGAAAGCACTTTTTTAAACCAAGTTGTTTATACCCTTTCTTAGTTATCTAAACATAACCAGACATAAGCTTTCACATAACAGCATAAAATTCCTCTCTGCACTGTTATTGAGAAGATATGCTTGGTACGTAACCAAAAGTTTGCTGATGAGGTAAAGTCTGAAACTTTGGATTTAGCTTTAGGTAATGAGGCATTATTTGGCCCTTTTCTGGCAAACAACATGCAAAAAAAAGAGAGAGAGAGAGAAATATATCAGCGGGGTATAAATAGCTTTTTTTTTTTCAGAAAAATGATAGCAGAAAAGTAAAGAATGACTATGCCAGCATTCCTTACCACCCCAATAGCCAATATATGTACATATCATCCCAAAAAACTGACTGTCAACATTCTCCTTTGGCATAAGATTGTTTCAGACTCCTGGGTTTTTAAAGTGTTTCAATTGCATTACAGATAGCAATAGATACAAAAACCTTCTTTTGGGGAATATCTCTCCACCCTCCAAACCAAACAGAATTTTTCCCACAGGTTTTTCATTCTTTACACACCCTGAGAGTCATAAAGTCAAAGAGGCAAAGGTTTCTATTAATGAATGCTTCTAGTACCAAATAAAAAGGCTTCTTGGAGACCAATACTAGATCTTTCATTTCTAAATATGTACTTTAAAGTTTCAAAGTTCAAAATGTTGACCTCGCAGAAACTGTGACCTCTCACTCATCACATGAATTACTCAGTAACTTTACACCTAAAACATGCTTACTACTACATTCCCATAGCCATAGGCTTCATGAAATTTCTAAAGTTCTTTGTTACTGCACCACGTTATTAGTTTTCTGCATTATCCTTTAGTTTATTTACAGGTCTAAAACATCTCACTCTAGTCACAGCTTATTGCAGGCTGAATGTCATTTACCTCTTTCCTTATTTAGAAAATTTGCTTATCTTTGCAGATTCCTCGCCCAGATGTCAAAAGTCATTAACTCATTAACACCTATGTGGCGTGTAATGTCACACTACTAGCCACCTACACACATTTTCACATTCCAGAGCATTTTCTGAAAAACAAACTTAAAAAAGCATAAGATAAACAGATGTAAATAATTTGTGAACAATTAAAAACTATTTCATGCCTTTTTGTGGACTGATGGTTGGACATGAGGAAAATGCTATCAGTAATAAGCATTCTTTATAATGATAATAGTTAGTTTATTCCTAGTCTATTCATAAAAGTTATAATATATTATAATGCACCCAACCCAGAATTGCATTTTTGCTAAACTTTCACAAATTGTCATATCTTGACAACTGTGCAACCAGACACATACTGTTAGAACACTTGTTAACCATACATAAGCTTTCACATGACAGCAGCAAATTCCTCTCTGCATGCATATTTATTGAAATATTTACAGAAATATGAAAACATATGCCTGATTGTATAATCGGCAGTATAAATAACATTGAATAGTTCACAAGATTTGCAGCTTATGGGGCAAATGTCAATGGCAATTTTCTTCATCAACAGCTAAGGTTTCACCTGATGCATTTCAATAGCTGGTAAGTCACTTGCTTTTTGAATTATCAAGTACATATGGAAATATTGTTTATTTTCATAATTATTAACAAACAGGTAGCAGTATCTCCAGTATATTAAGGTATAAATGGACAATGGCAATGATTTTTTTCTGTCTCATACCCTGGCATTTCCCATCATACCCCTCAATATCAAGCAGGTCTCTCAGCTATGAAAATATCACTAGTAAGTGGAAAGTAGTGATTCATTTCTCTACTGCAGGACATCCTGAACTAACAAACTTACTATATTTTTGTTATTTACACCTTGCCATTTCCTATGATGCCTATTATTAGCTGGTAAGTTAGTTAAAGAAGCCAGACCCAAAATGGTCTGGATACCATAAGGTGGCATGGGTGTTAACTGTAAGTTATTATGGGCTATGACTCTTTTGAACAATCTGGGCTTGCAGATAAATAAATACTGCAAGACCCTCCTTGACTCCATCACACAGGATTGTGTTTCTGGGATGCCTTACAGATTATTCTCTTCAAAAGGCCTTTTTAACACAAAAGAAGATGGGTCTTTATCTGGAAATTTTCCTGAAATTCTCCAGTCAGTCTCAGATGTCTGGAAGAAATGTTCTCAGTCTCATAGGGTTCATGGCTTTTATGATTCTCATGATACCCCTCACCAGATCACACATGAGAAAGAAGGATAAAAATGATTGGCCCATGTATCGATTTCTAGTTTCCGTGCTTTGTATAAAAGGAACTGCATTGGTGCAGACAACATAGGTTCATAGGTTGGTAATAGGCTATCAGCCCTAGGGCCTATACAAGCCTAACCATAACAATTTCCTGGCTATTTCTACATATTTCTATTATTTATACATATTTAATTTAAATCCAGGTCTCTGGTTCTCTCCTCAGATTCCAAACCAATCTGTCATCAAAGATGCATCAGATTCTGACTGGGGAGCAGTTCCCTGAGGGGTAAAGATGCAAGGTCTGTGGAATCCTTCAGACAGACCAAACCTTCAGACAGATGTTTATCTCTTCCTTTCTTTTTCAGAGCAGTACTTTATAGACATAAATTGCATGCCACATTAGCCTGAAAAACGTTTCATTACATGTTGCATTTTCTTCAGGCATTGGCTGTGATCCATGCACTGAAGTCTCTCCATCACCTTTGGACCCCAGGACATCTTCAAGTGATTACAGACAATGACACAGTCATGTGGTATATCAGTAAGCACCTCCTATGCAGGCTGGCATTGGTGGCTCGTTAGCATTTCTTAACACTCAAAGCATCCTTCAGTATTGCAGAATAGAACATAGCTGAGCAGGACCCTCACAAAAGGGACTTGAATAAGGGTGTCTTCCAGGAATTGATCCAGTAGTGGTGAAGACCTCAAATATACCTGTTATCTTCTTTCAAAACAGACAACTAAACAAGTTTTATACCAGGGCTCCTTGTAAACAAGCCTGGAAGATAGATGTTTTTTATTCCTTTGGAAGAGAATGTTAATTTATGCATTTCTACCCTTTCCACTGTATAGATTTTTGCAGAATGTCCAGTTTTATTGCTTCATATATTTGGACCATTTTTCATAAAATTGTGTTTTTCTAGCAAATCATTGAAGATTTAAGTTAGAAAATAATGCACACTATTTGAGTTTCAGACTTCATATCCCTCAGAAAATGCATGCTAATGCAAAACCTCTTTTTCTATCTACTTTCTAAGTTTGTAAGAGTAATATTTAAAAATTGTCCCTATTTTTGGGCCTTTGCCCCCCATTTTCTATTGCTTCGTCCAGATTTCTTGTTCTAAGATGCTGAGAGGTATGATCCAGGGTAATTCTGAAGAGTCACAAGGATGCCACAAAGATCATTGTGGCGACCCCCTTTTTGGTTCAGGCAACGCTGGTTCAATTAACACAGGCTTCCTCACAAATTAGATTTACTCACCCAGCACAGAGGGAGATTCATATACCCCAGTATCAATAAACTTCAAATGACTGCCTGAATGATTCAGTTTTAATACCCGTCAGGCACTTATTTCATGGGGACATGCAGCAGATATTAAAGGAGGCAATAAAGAGTGCTACTAGAAAATCTTGTGTTGGGAAGTGGAAGCAATGCTCTAATTGATGTCTAACTTATAACCAGGGGCCCATCAGAGATTTTGTACCACTGGTGTTCAAATATCTGTGTTAGTTATTTTCCTCTGGCCTTGCTTATTCTATAAAAAATATTCTTATGGCCTTTTCAGCATGTCTGCACATAGATTCTTCTCTTTCTTCTCTGTTTGGTGGGAAATACTTTCTGAAAGGAGTTTTGCAACCTGAACCTCCTCTTAAACAGGTTGCTCTCTCTGGAATGTCAACTATGTGCTGGAGAAATTGACTATGTCATTTCTTGAATTTGCCAATTAAACAGATGTAAGGTTCTTGACTTGTATAACTGTACTCCTCATTGCTCTGACATCTGTAAGAAGAGTATATGAGTTGCAAGCTGTCATGCTGTCGTGGTGGGTGAGTCCTATCAGATTTTCATAGGGATATGGTATCTTTAAGAACAGACCCTTCATTCATACCCAATGTGGTTTCAGAGTTTACTTTGAGTCAAGCCATCAGTCTTCCAGTTTTCAACCTAAAACCTAGAAAACAGGGAGAACAGATTCAGCATACACTGGGCATGCACAGGTAGCTCAGGTACTATTTTGACAGAAGTAAGCCATTTAGAAAAGCTGATCAGCTATTAATTTATTATCAAGTGGCAATAAAGGGACACCGTGGGTCTAATCACACATTTTCCAGGTGCTTGTTCTCAGCTATTTTTTTTTTTTTTTTAATTTCCACCATGGCAAATCCATTGCAGGCAGTATGAAGGCACATCCTGCAAGAGTCTTTTCTTTTCTGATGGCATACTGGAAAGGGTAAACTCTAGAAGCACTCTAGAGGCAGCTGCATGGCTCTCTGAGCATACTTTACAAAAGCATTACATACTGGATTACTTTACTAGGTCCAGGTCAGACTTTGCTGGACCATTCATAGGTTTATAGGTTCATACTAGGCTAATGGCCTGGAGGCCCTTATAAGCCTAGCCAAGAATTTTGCCCATGTTCCCATAATGTCAGCACTTGTTTCCCCTGTCCAGCAGAGACACAGGTGGGATTCTAGGGTGTATTTTCTGTTTCCCATCCAGTCATCCAGGTTACTTTTAAAGAGGGCTAGAGAGGTACTCTGCTTGACATGGAGAGGGAGTCTATTCCACAGATGGGGGAGTCTTTGGGACACATCTATCCTGCCAACAAGTTCTATTAATATCACAGACCAGGTTGAGGCCTTGTGTGTGGGTTGCATGAGTAGAGTTTGACTTACATATATGCAGCAAGTCCACCAAGGCTGGGTCTGAGATTGCCTTGTATGCCAGACACAGGATACCTCTGAGTTGTCTGTATGAGACTGAGTAAAGGGACAGGGCTTTTAGCCTATCTGTTTAGGATAGGTGTTTAATACCTTGGATTTTCCTGGTCAGGGACCTCTGTGGTCTCCCCAGCTGCTGCATGTGTTTGGCAAGGTACATGCTGAAAGGAGCATTGTACTCAATAACAGGTCTGATAAAGGAGGAGTACAGGGATGTTATGACCTCCATTCTCCAAGAACTCCTAGATCCATGCCATCCTCCTCCCAGGGTGGACAAGCTTTGGTATTCAACTGATATAAACTATGGACTACTGCAGAAGTGGGAATGATGAACATAGTACAGTTGTGTACATTGCACTTACCCATAACAGTAGATGTTCAAATTTCTCACCGCTGCATAAACTGCACCCACACTCCACCCCCTTTCTCTTATATGTAGTTGTAGTCGGGATATAAAGTAGGGTTGTGTTTGGTTTCTACTTTATATGTTCTATCATTAATACTGATTAGTTATTTCAAGATGTTAGGCCCTTCTCTTATTACATGGGTAAGAAAGTCCTGAAGAAAGCTTCAGTCTGTTGATTTCCTTCTTTGTAATTATCCAATCAGCAGTTAGAGTGAAGGAGATGGAGGAGCCAGAGCTTTTAGAAGCTGGCTGGTCATTGTTTACTGGGCAGTAAACAACCCATATAAAGGCTTCTGCAGCAAAGACGAATCTGAACATCTACTGTTATGGATAAGTGTAACTTACACAACTGTACCTTCTCCCTGTGTCTGTGTAAATTTTCGTTACATACTCCAGTTTCTTCCCAAAAAACATGATTGCTGATTGATGACACATTAGCCTTTTTGTTTATACAGGAGTCATTTATAGGGATGTTTTATTAGAAATGTCATACGTTAAAGACATTTTAGACTTTGTAAGCTTTCTCACAAAACATCAGCAGTCTTTAGGCTTGAACAAACAGCAATCAAAACATGATTAATTTCAGAAAACATAGTGTCCTTCACTTTTCCTCACTAACAAAACAGGCTTTATATCAGTCAGTTGTATGAAAATATGCAGGTTATAGAGAGGCAGGAGACGCATCTTTTTTCATTGTTTAAGTCTTTCCAGAACATTACTTTGTAGATGTAAATTGTATGAGCATGTGTCTATTCTATATGCAACTATTTTTAATCTGTTTGATACACACAAGTTTCTTTCACCTTAGTTTCCAAGTAGTTCCACTTATGCTACTCAGATTACTCAGGTATTTTTCCAGGAAACATGTAGGTGAGTCTTTGCTCATTACAGTCCCCCAGCTGGGCTGTTTCTCTTTCCATTTCTTCTTCAGAGTGAACTCCATGAGTTCTTTTTAGCCCCTAGGCTGATTCTTTGACACGCACACACACACACACACACACACACACACACACACACACACACACACACACACACACACAAACACACTCAATATTTCTTTCCTTTAGTCTCCTTAAGACCCCATATTTTTGTAGTCTCTCCCTCTATTCCTTTTTCTTTCTGCGTCCAGATTTCTCTTTTTTAAGGAATGCCAGCATGGTTTCCTCCATTTCAGCTGCGGTGGTGGTGCTGCAGTAGCATTGTCGCCTCACAGTAAGATGTTGTCCTGTTCGATTCTCAGCTAAAGCGTCTTCTGTGTGGAGACATGCGTGAATGGGTGTACCTTCATTGAAGGTTGTGCGTCAGGCCTGGCAAGTTGGTACATAAAAATCTACTGCCAATCATTAGCGGACCGGAGTTCCGCTGTGGTGACCCCTAACCGGGAAAAGCCAAAAGATACAACAACAACAACAAGCATGGTTTCCTCCACTGTGCTTTAACAGAAGAAGAGTGAGACTTCTTCTTCCCTTTTGTTCTAAAAAAACAGTAAAATGTCTTCTTTCAGTTTGGCCATTCATCAGCCACTGCATCACATAACTCCCACCCCTTCTCCGACCTGAGGGTATGAGTGAGACTGACCAGATGAGCTCCTCCTCAGCTGGCCCAAGTTCTCAGTGGCAGTGGGATGTCCTCCCTCCAACTATTACATTGTGTAAAATAACTCCATTTGGGATGACACTTTGCAAAATATCTGACTTGAAAAGAGGCATAACATTTTAGTTACGTCAGTTCATATATAGTCCCGTCTTTTATGTATTCTCTTTTTTTTTATGCATGGATATAACCATTCCTCCATTTTATTCTAAAGAATGCCTTAGTATTGATTCATGGAGTATTTGGCTGGTGGTATCCCCCTAGTACAACAGAAAACTGTGTAGTTGCTGCCATATGTCTTTGGACAACTCTATGGACTCCCTTGACTTCAGAAAATGCATGCATAACCATGCAGTTGTAAATATCCATCTTCTCCATAGTGTTCATAGGTTCATAGGTAGGTACTAGGCTATCGGCCCGAGGGCTTAAGTAAGCCTAGCCAACAAGGTTCCCTGGCTTATGCCACCCAGGAAAGTTAATTTCCTGTGCCCGTTGAACAGAGACACAGAAGTGATCCCTGGGGTGTATTTTCTGTTTCCCATCCACTCATCAAGATTTTTCTTGAAGACTGCTAATGAGGAACTTTGCTTGACATAGATGGGTAGCTTGTTCCAGTTATAGGAAGTCTCTGGGACAGGAATCTATCCCTCCAGCATTTCCTGTTTTTTTGTGGTGACAAGGTATAGGTCCCTAGAGCATGTAGCTCGGACGGATTAAGATTTCTTTAGGTGAAGCATGTCCAACTGCTCTGGGTTTAACATAGCTTTATATGTTAGGCAGAGATCTCCTTGGAGTAGGCAATATGCTACAGAGTAAAGCTAGATTTTTTTTTGAGACAGTCAGTCTAGGGCATCTGTTTGAGACCAGTAATCCTCTTTGTGAGGTACTTCTGTGGCCTTTCCAGCTGCTGCAGATGTCTTGTGAGGTACATTCCAAAAGGGGCATTGTACTCTATAATGGGTCTAATGAGTGCCGAGTAGAGGGGATCAATGATCTCTTTTTTCCTGGATGAGAACCCTTTTGTGATGAGGTGTGCCACATAGAAGGATTTCCTGACTACTGTGGCGGTGTGATTATCAAAGGAGAGACTACTGTCCACCTGGGTCCCAAGGCCTCTTATTGCACATACGGCATTAAGTAGACTGCTGTTTATGTGGTAGTTCATGGGTACAGAGTTTTTACCAAAAGAGATGACAATGCACTTTTTGGCATTGAGCTTGAGGCCATGCCTTTGACACCAGGCATCTGTCTCAGTGAGGGCTTTCTGTAGGATGTCCACATCATCTGAGGACTGGAAAATGGCACCTAGCTTGCAGTCATCTGCAAACTTCATTAGTCAGAGGCCTTCTGTGTTAGCCTGTACTTTAGAGAAGTAGATACCAAACAGGAGAGGTTCCAGGACTGAACCCTGTGGTACTCCACTTGTCACTGGTTTGAAGTCAGATTCGGAGTCTGCAGCTTTTACAGTGTGGGTTCTGTCAGTGAACCAGTTGGCAACCCATCTTGTGACATAGGGATTTATACCTAGTTTAGTGAGTTTAGCTATAATTCCAGAATGGGGGAT
Source organism: Protopterus annectens (assembly GCF_019279795.1). Taxonomy (NCBI): domain Eukaryota; kingdom Metazoa; phylum Chordata; order Ceratodontiformes; family Protopteridae; genus Protopterus; species Protopterus annectens. The sequence goes on along the minus strand of NC_056732.1, from coordinate 1,468,467,012 downwards.
GGTGTCGAAAGCCTTGGCAAGGTCAAGATAGGCTGTGTGAACTACCTTACCATCATCTACGGCTTTGGTGACTGCTTCAAAGAAGTCGAGCAGGTTCAGAAGGCATTATCTGCCTTTCATAAACCTGAACTGGGTGGGGTCCAGAGTTTGGAGGTTACCAATGTCTTTGTTTATGAGTTCCATGATGATACGTTCCATGGCCTTGCAGACCAGGCTCATCAGGCTAATAGGGCGATAGTTCCCAGGATCAGTGGTGGCTCCCACTTTGTGGAGTGGGATAACTGTTGCTGTGTGCTATTCAGTGATGTGAGACTATGATTGAACATGGTGCTTAGGTGGGGAGACAGTTTGTTCTGAAGTTCGTGCAAAACACAACCTGGGATGTTGTCTGGTCCCATGGATGCTGTGTTTTTGATTTTAGAGAGTGCAGCTTTTACCTGCATAGATTTAATTACAGGGACTCTGCATTCTTCTTGTATAGCTATGGGCCCTTTAGGGGGTGAGAGGGGGGTAAAGTTAGCACTGAACCTATCTGCCAGGATATTGGCAATATCAGTTGGTTCTGTAATTTTTGTACCATTGTGTTGTAACTCAGAGCAGATCTGGGTGTTGCCATTGAGATTCTTGACATAGCTATAGAATGCTTTGTGGTTGCCCTTAGAATCAGTGTCGATTTTGTTTTCATAGCTAGCTTTGGAGGATCTTATAAGGTATCTCAGCTTCTTACTGAGGCTGACCAGGGAGCTCCTCCACTCATGGGATTTTACTCACTTTTGCAACAGTTTCTTCCTTCTGTTGTAGAGTTTGTTTATGGCAGGGGACCACCAGTTTGGCTTCATATTTTTGGAGGATAACGTCTTGGTTCTGTTTGGAATAGCACAATCCATGCACTTGTGTAAGTACTTATAGAGTGCATTTGTGCAGGATTCAGCAGTCATAATTGTATTGTCCATCCACATGGGTGTCATGAAGTTCACCACTTCTGTCTTAAGAAGCATGAAGTTGGCTTCGGAGAAATTTTTTACCATGGTTTCCTTAATGGTGGGTGGGGGTGGGATTCGGATATCTAGGGTGATTTGCTTATGGTTGGATCTGACCAACAAGGAGTTGACTTTAGGTGTGGAACACTGGTCACTCATGCTGGTAATGACTAGGTCTATGATATTGTTGCCCCTAATGGGGGTGTGGATAAGTTGATCCAGGGCATTGGAATTTATGAATTCCAGAAAGCGTTGTGCAAAGGAGTTGGTACATGAGTAGTTTTCCCAGTTAATGGTGGGGTAGTTGAAATTGCCCATTATTAGGGTGTTTGGTTGAACCCTAATATTTTCCAGTATATCAAGAAAAGAGAAGTAAGAATCCTGGGGCATTGTGGGGGATCTGTAGCAAGCTACAATTTGGATTGCAATTTTGCCCAGAGTTAGTTGCACTTGGATAACCTTGGATGCATTATGCTGCGCAACTAGCCTGGAGGTGTGGATATCCTTAATGAATAAGGACACACCTCCACCATTAAAGTTTTGGTCCAGGTTAGATGGCCGAAAAGTGTGATAAGAGTTATAGCCTGGTAAGGCAGGGGTGCTCTCTAGAGCCTTGAACTAGGTCTCAGTCACTGCACAGATATCGATGTTCTCCATTGTAAGGAGTGCCTCGAGTGAGTGCGTTTTGAGATTTAGACTTCTAGCATTGAGTAGCATTGCCCTCAGTTTTTGCTTGCCTGTTCCTGTTATGGTGGTGAATTTGTCATTTGAACCTTGCCTAAAAAAGTCACTATAGGGGCGGCAAGACCCTTAGCCATTACCAGAATCCCAGGGGCGACAGGTGCAGGCCATCTCTTGGAGATTGATTTACCTATATATGATCAAAACATGTTAAACATGTTTTTTTTTTTACTTTCTGTTTACTGAAAATTAAATACCAAAACAAAAATGATGAGTTAAATACCCAAAGCACAGAAAACAATCTTTTTTTTTGGGGGGGGGGGTAAGCCTCCTTGTACCCCATGTGGGAGGCCCTACCTCATACCATCCTAAATTATATACCAACTCCA